>NC_079438.1:52053840-52353840 GCF_903798145.1 Danio aesculapii
GAGACTGTGTGTGTGACAGTGAGAGATTGTGTGTGTGAGGGTACAGTATATGTGTGTGTATGTATGTGAGATTGTGTGTGTGAGGGTACAGTATATGTGTGTGTGTATGTATGTGAGATTGTGTGTGAGGGTACAGTATATGTGTGTGTATGTATGTGAGATTGTTTGTGTGAGGGTACAGCATTTGTGTGTGTGTATGTATGTGAGATTGTGTGTGAGGGTACAGTATATGCATGTGTATGAGAGACTATGTGTGTACATGAGATCGTGTGTGTGTTTTTTTGGTGAGATTGTGTCTATGAGATTGTGTTTGAGGGTACAGTATATGTGTGTGTATGTGAGTGTGTGTGTGTGTGTGTGTGTTCTTGAGATTGTGTGTGTGTATCTGAGATTGTGTGCATGTTAGATTGTGCGTGTGTGTGTGTGTGTGTGAGGTGTCAGGTTGAGCTCTGGTTATCACACTGGTATAATTGGTGTTCTGCAGGTCGCTGTGTTTGACCAGGACTCTGCATTATTCATCTCCGGCTGCTGGCCACGCCCCTTCAGAGAGAGCCTTATTCATTATTAATGTATAATTGTTTATTAAATGCAGAGGCTTGACCCTATTATGCCTATTAGAGGCTGTGGAGTGAACAGTGTCCATCTGAGCGGCTCTACAGCGGTACGGGACAGCAGAGAGGAGCGGATGAAGAGGAAAGAGGACTAACAGGTGGAGGTCAAACAGAGTCAGCGCTACATATTTATGACTGCTTTCCAGGGTCGTGCGCTGAACTTCAGGTGACAGGCAGGTTGGGACAGCAGTTTCCTGCCTAAAGAGCCAATTATAAAAAAAAAGAGTCTTCCCCCCCACAATAAATCCTCCATTCATATTTGATGGTATGGACATTTAAGGTGGTGAGCTGGTGAAGTTACTGTGCTTTTATTAATTGCAGAATAATAATATTAAGAATAATAATACTATTTAAAATATATTACAAATACTATGAGTTAATAACAATTATTCACTATTCATTTAGAATAAAAAACATTTCATATGCAGTATTATCACTAATAATAATACATTTTAATTACATGTTACACAACAACAACAACAGCCATGTGTATTATCAGTTGTATAAAAATCCTTCTGATACTTCAATGATAATAATAATAATGATAATGATAATAATATAAAACAACTATGTGCATTATCTGTTATATAGCAATCATTATGATACTTTAATGATAACATTAAATATAATAATAATAAATATAATAATAATGATAATACTGTTATTACAATTTTATTCTTAAGATACAATACTACAATTACAGAATATAATACAGATTATAATAAAAACCACGAATGAATAATAGCTATTAACTTTTAAGTTATAATAAAACATTAATATACATTATTACTACTATTATTACTTATAATAACATATATTTTACACATTATTAGAAAATAATAATAGTTAAAACAACAACAACAACAGCTATGTGTATTATCTGAAGTATACTGAGTTGTCATTGTAATACTTCAATAATAATAATAATACTAATACTACTAATAATAATAATAATAATAATAATAATAATAATAATAATGCTATTGAAAAAGTTATTCTCAAGAAACATTAATACTACAACTACAGAATATAATTAAAATACTATGAATGAATAATAGTTATTCACTATTAAGTTATAATAAAAACATTATTATACATTATTACTACTATTATTATTTATAATAACGTATATTTATACATTACTAGAAAATTATAATAAAAATGACAACAACAACAGCAGCCATGTGTATTATCTGTTGTATATAAATCTGTCTGATACTTCAATAATAATAATAATAATAATAATAATAATAATAATAATAATAATAATAATAATAATAATAATAATAATAATCACACTATTAAGGCAAGACAGTGCAAGTGAATTGAGGAAAAAAAGTTAACAGTTAACACGACTTCCTCAGTCGATAGATTACACCCTGTAAAAAATGTTGGGTTCCACACACATAATTGTGTTGGGACTTAAGTTAACTCATCAGTTTTTAATAATTTGAGTGGATTGTACTTAAAACAATTGAGTTGTCGCAAAAAAAACGTAAGAATTTTGTTAAGAATATTTTAAATCAGTAGTTTGAACAAAACAGCAAACGTCATTTTTGCTATTACAAGTTCAAGCTAAAATGTTACGTTTAAATATGCAAATAAGACACTTTTCGATAAATATGTCCTAATTTGTATACATTTAGAGCATAGCACAAAAATCCAGACATTGCATGAAATTAAAACCTTTGTTTCATTTTTCAGACATATTAGAGTCAAAGGTTTTTAAGCGGTGTTTGGGGGATCTCTTTTTATCGCTTTCATCACACACAATTATTTGTAAAATAAAATTTTGTATATAAACATGCAAATTATGCATGAATACACTGTAAAATCCTTCAGAATATATTAATAAAAATGTAAAGTATGCTGTATGTAAGACCCTCTAAGACAGGGGTGTCAACCTGCACAGTTTAACTCTAACCCTGCTTCAAAACACTTACCTGTAGCTTTCAAACAACCCAGAAGGTTTGTTAGTACAATCAGGTGTGTCTAATTAAAGTTGGAACTAAACTGTGCAGAGTTAAGGCCCTTCAGGAACTTCAGGTGATTTTAGATGTATGTCTGTGCTTTACGATGTATGTCTCAGTGAACATGAGTTATTAAAAAAATAAGTTATTGAAATCTACAGACACAAACTGATAACGTGCCCTAAACACGCACACTTAAAAGTGTACAATGAAACTGAAAGCCACTTAAAAGTGCATATTGAGTATCGTCTTCATATCACAGACAAGAAAACACACAAACAAGCTCCAAATCAGACAAGAAAACTGGCAAAACATATCCAGCATTTGTTTTACGCAGTGAACGCCCTTCCAGCTGCAACCCTGTACTGGGAAACATCAAAACACAGGCAGAACATACAAACTCTACACAGAAATGCCAACTGGCTCAGCTGTAATTCGAACCATTGACCTTCTTGCTGTGAGGCGACAGTGATAACCACTATGCCACCATAGAAGTGCATATTGAGTATCGTCTTCATATCACAGACAAGAAAACACACAAACAAGCTCCAAATCAGACAAGAAAACTGGCAATTGCATGAACGATGGTCGCACCTTAAGGGAATATCCGCCACTAGAGGTCAGTGTTGGAGCAGAATTTAACCATCTTCACTTTTCTGAAATCCACTCTACAAGCTTCCAAAACAACACACACGCGCACGCACGCTGATTGTTTTAATTGAACAGCGATTCAAACAGCGCCATACGCAATCACCAATCGCTTAAAACAATTCTTACAAACTACGAACACGGCCATTCTGCTCCACCGACATCCCACGAGGAGTTTGATGGAGCTCATTTAAGAAGAAGAAGAAGAGGAAGGAGGGTAAAAATAGAGGAAATCATTTAATTCTTATCAGTATAAATAGTGTAAAAAGGCAGTTACGCAGAGAACACATTTTTCCATTTGCCTTTCAGTCAGCAAACATACTTTTTACAATTGATATAAATCCGCGACAGTGTACGTTGGGTAAAATATCTGCCAAGGACTTGAATAACACCCAGGAGTGTGAGGGAAATTAAACAGCCTTATTAGACTTTACACGTGTTGGAGAAAACATGAGTGGGAGAAGAAAGCACATATGGATCCGGAGAGAGAGAAAGAGAGGGAGAGATGTGTTTCATTGTGTGTTGCGATGTTAGACTGTGCGATGTGCTATTAGCAGATTCACAAATGCCGCACAATCAAATCAATTCGTGTCTGGTATTTGGGAAAGAGGACGACAATATTGGAGAAGGTGTTAGAATCTTCTGTCTCTGCTTCTGCTGGGCTGGAAGGTGATTATCGGCATGTGTGAGGTTTAGGGATGGAGACTTTGGCACGTCTGACGAGCGTTTGATTCATAAACACCCTCACCGACTGCAGACTTTGCTTGATCAAATTAAGGAGGAATTTAAAGTGCTATTATATCGATGATGGTTCGAATCATTTGATCAATTATGGCAAAATGAATTAGTTTTGATGTAGCTTGTATTTTTGTTAAAAATAATACTAATATTACTACTACTACTAGTAATAAACAAATACAACAACAATAATAATAAATACTATTAATATACAGGCCATTTTAAATCACACACACACAATAACATCAATAACAAACATCAACATTGCTGTTGTTTTTTTATATTAATTATTGTGTATTACAAAACTAAAACGATTGAAATTATATGGCTGATGAGTCAAATAATTTAATCAATTATGCAAAAAAAATCTTGTTGTAGAAGGTATTTTTGCTGATAATAATAATAAATATAGTAATAATAATAATACACACATTCATTCATGATTAAAGAGATTTACTAAAGCGCATCAACACTAAATGTAGAATCACTGTTGTTGTCGTTATTATTATGAATTATTATTAAAGCAACAGAATAATAAAAATACTCTACAGGCCATTTTAAATCTCTCTCTCTCTCTCTCACTCTCTCTCTTACACACACACACACCCACACCCACACACACACACACGCACACACACACGCACACACACACACCCACCCACCCACACCCACACACAGAAATAATAATATTATAATCATTAATCCACAGGTCATTTTAAATCTCTCTCTTACACACTTTAACACTACAATAATAATAATAATAATAATAATAACATTAATAATAATAATTTAGAAATGTATATTGTTTCTTTAAGAATTATTATATAATAAATAATGATTCTGAATTATTTAAATTCTGATTAATAATAATAATACAAACTTTACACAGTTTCTTTAGGAATAAATAAATAAATAATAATTCTGAACTCTGTTGGTATAATAATAATAATACAAATATTATAAATAATAATTCAGTTTGGGCATCACAGTGGGTAGCATGATCGCCTCACAGCAAGAAGGTTGCTGGTTCGAGCCTCGGCTGGGTCTGTTGGCGTTTCTGTGTGGAGTTTGCATGTTCTCCGTGTTCGCGTGGGTTTCCTCCGGGTGCTCTGGTTTCCCCCACAACTTTAAAGACATGCGCTATAGGTGAATTGGGTAAGCTAAATTGTTCGTAGGGTATGTGTGTGAATGAGTGTTTTTGGTGTTTCCCAGTGATGGGTTGCAGCTGGGAGGGCATCCGCTACTAAAACATATGCTGGATAAGTTGGCGGTTCATTCCGCTGTGTCGACCTCAGATTAATAAAGGGACTAAGCCGAAAAGAAAATGAATGAATGAATGAATGATTAATTTTCCTTCGGCTTAGTCACTATATTTATCAGAGGTCGCTAAAGCGGAATGAACCGCCAACTTATCCAGCATTTGTTTTACGCAGTGAATACCCTTCCAGCTGCAACCTTGTACTGGGAAACATCAAAATACGGGCAGAACATGCAAACTCCACACAGAAAGGCAACTGGCTCAGCTGTAATTCGAACCATTGACCTTCTTGCTGTGAGGCGACAGTGATAAACACTATGCCACCATAATAATAATAATAATGATAATAATAACAACAGTGATTCTACATTTAGTGCGGATTCCCTTTGGTAAATCTCTTTAATCATGAATGAGTATGTGTGTGTGTGTGTGTGTGTGTGTGTGTGTACGGAGCTGATGATCTCAGTGCTGCAGCTCTCGGTGTCTCTGTTCCAGTAAGACTGAAAGCTCACTGCAGTTTGTAGAGAATCAGCCAAGTAGAGCTCAAACAGAGACCAACACATGGGCATCCAGCAAAATAACCCCCAAAATAACAACAAATGACGGCAGAATTACAGCCCGAGGGGATTTGTTACGCTCTCATGCCTCAAACACCTTCCTTTATTCCACATTATGGAATTTGTCATGTTCAGTTGGAGCTGTCATATTGAAAACTGTGTGCGCTAATGTGTGTAATCTGCTTTGCAACACATCAATTATGATGGATATTCCTCTAGCCCAGGGTTTTTCTCTCTCTCTAATCACTCCACACTTATTAGAAAGCCTGTTTGGTAAATAATCATCCGCACTGAAGGATGCTTAACAGTAGACAAGTGTGTTTGTATTTATTAGTACTTTTTATGCATGCGTGTGTGTGTGTGTGTGTGTGTTTCAATATGTGTATGTGTTTATGCGTGTATAACACAATTTTATGTTTTGTTTACAATTTAGACTTACGTTATATAAGATTAGTTATGATTAACTGCATCCAAAATGGGTCACACGGTGGCTCAGTGGTTAGCACTGTTGCCTCACAGCAAGGTCGCTGGTTTGAGTCCTGGCTGGGTCAGTTGGCATTTCTGTGTGGAGTTTGCATGTTCTCCCCGTGTTGGCATGGGTTTCCTCAGAGTGCACCGGTTTCCCCCATAGCCCAAAGACATGCACTATAGTTCAATTGAATAAACAAAATTATCCGTAGTGTATGAGTGTAAATAAGTATGTATGGGTGTTTCTCAGTACTGGGTTACAGCTGGAAGGGCATCCGCTGTGTAAAAACATATGCTGGATAAGTTGGTGCTTCATTCCGCTGTAGCGTCCCCTGATAAATAAAGGGACTATGCATCCAATGCATCCAAAATAAAAGTTTGATTTGAAATAATATATTAAATTCAATTCACCTTTATTTGTATAGCGCTTTTACAATGTAAACGGTGTCAAAGCAGCTTCATATAAAAGATCATAGTAAATTGAAATAGTGTAGTTCAGTTTTAAAGTTTAAGTTCAGTTCAGTTTAGCTCAGTTCAGTGTCGTTTAATAATCACTACTGAGAGTCCAAACACTGAAGTGCAAATCCATCGATGTGCAGCTCTACAGATCTCGAACCACGCAAGCTAGTGGCGACAGCGGCAAGGAAAAAACTTCACGATTGGCGAAAGTGAAAAAAAAAAAAACCTCGAGAGAACGAGGCTCAGATGGGTATGTGTGTGTAATATTTATGTGTATTATATGTATAATTATTATGGATGTGATACACACCTACATAGTAACACAACTATACAAAACTATTCGTTACATAGATATTTAAATTTAGATCATATACAAAGATATTTTGTAAACATAAATAAAATTAAGGTATATTGAATAGAATGGTAAAATATGCTAATCCAAGTCTATAAAATTGAGTACACTCAAGTTTAGTCAAAACACTTCAAAAAACTTTCAGAGTTCAGATGCAAAAGCCGCCAAACGCCACTTCCGCCAAAAATGAGCTAATGACATTGAGTGAATGCTTTAGGCATGTATTAAACCATCAACAAATAGATTTGGTTCTAATTATCCAAATCCCAGCATCAGCGCATTCAGAAATAGCAGTTTGTTGGCAAAAGCTGCTAAACGCCACTTGCCGTTGACAGCGAAAGCCGCTATATCCTGAGAACCAATCAGAAGGCACGAATCGAATTATATGTTTTCAATGTAGCAGCGCGCTGATGCGCTGGCTTTTATGAGGAAAGCGTTTTATTCCGCTTTCGACTTCGATTTTAAAAGACAGAGTTTGATGAACTGGATGAGCCTGTCAGACTGTCAGTGGATGGCAAATGAAAACGTCCCTTACCTCAAAACTCTGTGCATTATAAGAAAAAGAATACACAATGTACAGTCGGAAGTGCAGCATGCATTCAAAACGCTTTTTTGCGCAGTGACGCTACTTTAATTGAGTCTGATTGACTATACATTAAACAGCAACTGCGTTTCACAAAAGACAGAGTTAAGATGCCCTTCTTTATCCCACGTGGATGCTATGAGGATAATTAAAAGACCAAGACCTTGAGAATGAATGAATGACAGCTTCTAAAATTGTCTGAGAGGCATCCCCTTTTTTCCCAGTAGGCCTACCTTGTGATTTATCTGCTAATGTAAGCTACTTTTTAAAAAGATAAATATAATGTTTTAAACTATACATTATTACTTCATATTACCTATACATCTGATAAGCGTTTTATTTTCATGAACAATGCACAGATATAGATGTTTCATAATGTTTTACACTACATTATTTGAATCTACCAAGCTTAGTTTACAATGTTTACACTGCTCTACTTGCGTTAAATCTAAATCCCAAATATCAGAAATGACAACAGATAGTTAAGATTTAATTAATGCCAGTTTTAATGTTATTGATTAACGCAGTCATTTGACAGATTTCATTCATTCAATTTCCTTCTGCTTTTTCCCTGGTTTATCACAGTGGAATGAACCGCCACTTACTTGACAGATTTATATCTTTTAAATTTCAGGTGGTTTGTGTAATGTTTTATGTTTGGTGAAATAATTTCTTTAGTGATTTTTAACTAAATACTCTGTCTTGTTCCAATAGGTGGATTTAGAGGGTTTTGCATAAAAAGCAGAGGTGGATTTAGCTGGTTTTGATGCAAGAGAAAATCTACCTTGTTAAAAAACAAATAATTGTCTGAAGTGACACTTTCTGAAAAAAGGTATTTTATTTATTAGCTAATAACCTTATCATTACATATTAAATGAAACTTCTGAACCTAATAAGAGGAGCCTGATAGAAAATGCTCATTTACAAAAAAGAGGTCTGATGGATTTAGAGGGTTTTGCATCTGAAGTCTGCATATATTCCCAAACAAATGAATATTCCATGGCTACTTATTTACTATCCATTCTCATGCATATTAATCCTTAAGACATTTTTTTATTAAATGTATCCATACTTAAAAATTTAAATTTTATATATAAATAAATAAACATTTCTATATATCCAAAATATCCTCACTAGTGCTGTGATAATAATAATATTAATAAACATAAATTGAAGATAAATATAAAATTATACTTCATATAATTATAATTAAGTCTCCATTAAAGGATGCCCTATGGGTGTTTATAGTGATTAGTGGCTATTTTCTATTGTTTTTTCCTAAGTTTTCTGTGTGAGTAAACTATATCTTGAATGTCTATATCTGAGCTGTTCTGGTCTTTTTTAACAATAACTATTTTTACCAGTGAACTATGCTGAATAGCTGTACATGAACACATGCCCAGAATGCAGCGCTCACCGTCCACCCACCCACAACTGAGCTGAGCTGAGCTGAGCTGAGCTGCTTCTGGATTTTCCAGCAAGAGTTTCTCACAGTTCAACTCTTGGTTTTTAATAATCTGGAGTTGTGAGGTTGCTCAGTGCATCTACATTTTTAAATACGTAATGAGTTGACATTAAGTGAATAAACCAGGATAAAAATGTATATATACTGTATTTCATAAATAATAATAATAATAATAATAATAATAATAATAATAATAATAATAATAATAATAATAATATATTATTCTTGTTGTTATATTATTGTTACTATACTATGTTGAATATTATTATTACTATTCTTCTAATTATTGTTTAATTGTTCATTTTTTATTGTTTTTGTTGTACGGTGTCCTTGAATTGCCAGAAAGGCGCTTTTAAATAAAAGGTATTATTATTATTATTAGTAGTAGTGGTAGTAGTAGTAGACTATTTATTTTTTTCTTTCTTTTTCCTCTTTCCCCCACTTTTCTCTTTATCTATAGTTCTTTTATACATATAATATTAATATGATGTTACAACTTTTTATTTAAAATGGAAAAAAAGTGCACATAGGTAAAGGTTATAATTTGCACAGATGTAAAAAAATATAATACAGAGAATGTTTAAAAAAATATCTTAAACACTGTTAAACATCACTTGGGAAATATGTATTTATATATATATACACATACATACATACATACATACATACATACAAACAGTTGAAGTCAGAATTATTAGCCCCCCCGTTTATTTTTTCCCCAATTTCTGTTTAACGGAGAGATAGAAAACTATTAAAACATAATAGTTTTAATAACTCATTTCTAATAACTGATTTATTTTATCTTTGCCATGATGACAGTAAATAATATTTGACTAGATATTTCTCAAGACATTTCTATACAGCTTAAAGAGACATTTAAAGGCTTAACTAGGTTAATTAGGTTAACTAGGCAGGATAGGGTAATTAGGCAAGTTAATGTTTAGCGACAGTTTGTTCTGTAGACTATCGAAAAACAAAATAGCTTTAAGGGGCAAATCATTTTGACCTTAAAATGGCTTTTAAACAATTAAAAACTGCTTTTATTCTAGCCTAAATAAAACAAATAAGACTTTTTCCAGAAGAAAAAATATTATCAGACATACTGTGAAAATTTTCTTGCTCTGTTAAACATCATTTGGGAAACATTTTAAAAAGAAAATAAACTTCAAATGGGGGGGATATATATATATATATATATATATATATATATATATATATATATATATATATATATATATATATATATATATATATATATATATATATATTTTTTTTTTGTTTTACATTTTTTTTAAACGTATATATAAACATTTAATTAAACATATTTTTAAACATATAATTTTAAGATGAGGGAAATAATATGTTTTTAAAATGCTAATTAAAAAACTAAAAATAAAATAATAGCTATAATAATATTATAATAATATATTAAATATAAATATAAATAATAAATATTAATATATTAGTGTATTTTTCTGGCATACCACTCCAAAACCAATTAAAAACATCTGACCAAAAAATAGAAAAAATAAATAGAAAAAAGATTGTGTGAGTGTGTATGAGAGAGAGAGAGAGAGAGAGAGAGAGATAACTCCTCCATGATTTGTCAGTACAGAGGTGATAACATTGAGCTCTTAAAAACAACATATCCTCTTTCACAACACAACAAACACCTGTGTGTTCAGCGACACATCTGACACTGACAAATAAACACTCTTTAGCCTCACCTGACTCGCTTCTGCTTGATTCACCATGAAGGCCGTCTGCAGTCCTGCAGCCGCAAACACAGCTGATGTCAAAAAAATGGAGAGACGTCAGACAAATATACAGTTGAAATAAGAATTATTAGCCCTCCAGTAATATCTTAACTCTTTTATATATTGTTTCCCCAATTTCTGTTTAACGGAGAGAAGATTTTTTTCAACATATTTCTAAACATGATAGTTTATATAACTCATTTCTAATAACTGATTTATTTTATCTTTGTCATGATGACAGTAAATAATATTTGACTAGATATTTTTCAAGACACTTCTATACAGCTTAAAGTGACATTTAAAGGCTTAACTAGGTTAATTAGGTTAACTAGGCAGGTTAGGGTAATTAGGCAAGTTATTGTATAATGATGGTTTGTTCTGTAGACGAAAAAATATTGCTTAAGAGGGCTAATAATATTGACCTTAAAACTGTTTTAAAAAATATTTTATTCTAGCCAAAATAAACCTTTAAGTTTCTTTAGAAGAAAAAATATAATCAGACATATTGTGAAAAAATCCCTGCTCTTAAAGTGATTAAATGTCACTTAAGAAATATTTGAAAAAGAATTAATATTTCACAGTAGGGCAAATAATTTGGCCTTCAACTGTATATATAGACAACCTCAACCTCAAAACAACAAACAAAACTAGGATTTTTGATAATATTTTCCCAAATATTTGTAGATACTTGAAAGAAAATGGGTCGCCAGTCTCTTTTAATTAATAACATGATGTAAAGCATTAAATTAAACAGATGCATCAGGGTGCAGTGACCGGTCCCCATTTATTTTAGGTTCCCTTAATCTTTTTGTCTTCACTAAATGCTTGGTTTTAAATAGTCCTGCTGTGTGACGAATGCATTTTCAAAAAGAACAAACATTCCATTAAAATGAGGTCATAAAGTCGCATGAATATTAATTATAAAGTAATCTGCATAACGCAGTTTAAAATGTGTTATTAAGCTGGAGTGAAATAATTTCATATGCATAATATTTTATATAATAATAATAATAGGCGGCACGGTGGCTCAGTTGTCAGCACTGTCGCCTCAGAGCATAAAGGTCGCTGGTTTGAGTCCTGGTTGTGTCAGTTGGCATTTCTGTGTGGAGTTTGCATGTTCTCCTCGTGTTGGCGTGGGTTTCCTCCGTGTGCTCTGGTTTCCCAGACAGTCCAAAGACATGCACTATAGGTGAATTGGGTTAATTAAATTGCCTGTAGTGTATGAGTGTGTGTGTGAATCAGTGTGTATGGGTGTTTTACAGTACTAGGTTGCGGCTGGAAGGGCATCCGCTGAGTAAAACAAATGCTGGAATAGTTGGCTGTTCATTCCACTGTGGCGACCTCTGAAAAGAGACTAAGCTGAAAGAAATTGAATGACTGAATGAATGAATGAATGAATAATAATAATAATAATAAATTAATAAAAATATATGCATAATTAAAACCACAATAGCTAAAAACATTTGCTAAAATATTAATTATAATACAATAAGCATAATGCAGTTTAAAATAAAGTCTGTTGTAATGTCTAGTTCTCAAAAATCTACCGTAGTACATCCATGGTATTACTATCACACTATTACACTTTCAAGGGAAATGATGTATGAGAAGAAAACATTACGACCACAATATAAATGAGGCTGTGGATCTCGGCTCTGTAACCTGGATCAGTCCTGGCAGTGTAAAACACTAAATGCTGGAGATCTTGAACTCCAGAGCAGAAACTCTAGAGCTGATCACAGTCAGATAGGAGAGTTAATCAAATTCAAGAATGACTGCGGTGAATAAAGCAGTCCAAGCAGATTGGCACGTTTTCATTTCTTTCTGATCTGTAACTCGAGAAGAAGCATTTAAAGTTGATTTAATGTGCAGCTATAATAACTATTCCAGCACCGAAAACACACCTAAAAATCCTTCAATGACACTGCATTACTTTACAAAATATAAAACCTTAGAGTTATTTAAAAAAAAAAAAAAAAAGGGAACCCTAAACTATGAAATCAGAAGTCAATTCCCCCTTTTTTGAGTGAAATTTTAGATTTATTTATTTTTAGTTGGTGCACATGCGCCCTTATAACTTTATATCATAATAATCTCCCCTCCTTTAATAACACACCATCAATTATGAAGTTCTAACTGGTGTGAGAGTGGAATAACCTGTCAATCAAATTAAATCAACCAATAACACAACCTTTCAGTCCATTCCTAACAGAGTATAACAGTCAGATTAAGTTAAGTTTCTCCATTTGAAATGGATTTTTTTAACAACTGGCAACCCTTAAACATAAACCTGTTGTGAGCTCTGAAGTTGTTTTTAGATGTATATGCTTTCGCTGAACCCTCTAATGTTTACATTAATTCAAATTTTGGTGTTTAATAGCAAAATTTGTACAAAAACTACACTACCCATGATTCTGCACAAAATTCCCACCAATCAGAGAGCTACAGTGACAATGATATATATATAAACCATGCCCACTCCCATGAAACACAGTAAATGGCATAATCAGTTTCAATAAACTTTAAATATAGGTTCAAGTTCAATTGAATAATTTTAGATGTCATTTATAATTTAATTGTGCTGTTTCATGGGATTGTAGCAATGCTTCATGGGATTGTAGTTCATTACCTAATTAAAGCTCTTAACTACACATTCTTGTATCGGAGTGATTGGTTTATGAATTAACGCTTTAATAAAGACTTTATTAAGTTTATAAAGACTTTATAAAGACTTTATTTTATCTCTATGGGAAAAGTGCATGGGAAAGTACTAGCACTGCTAAAAAAAAGTGGGAAGGCAGTAAAGCCCTCTAGGCAAAAAAAAGTCAGGACCTGTTTTTTTTTCCTTTTTCAGATTGCTGCTCCACTTGAATGTCACAAAACAATCATAAATCCTATTTCAGGCCAATTATGTACAGTTTTCTATGGATTTCCTAATCATTAAATAAGAACAATTAAATACAGGATGTCTAAAAACACAGATGTTTCCCAAAGAACAGCTTTTTCACCTGCTAGTCAATGAAGATCAACCAAACTGTGGTGAAAACCAGGGGCTGCAGTTCCTCTCCAGGCCAGTAGGGGTGAACTTCAGGTGCTGTTGACTGGACTTAACAAACCTGTGGATCAGCGATAGGGAAATATAAACTACACTGCGTCTCTAGACAGATACATGCAAGTTTAATTCACAGTATATGAAGCACACTGAAAACAGCTAATTCAAAAAGACAGCAGATGACCTGTTCATAAACACTTCCTAACGGCATTAAAAAATCTTGCGGTTCACCACAGACGTCATACCTTAAACAGCTACAGAGAACATAAACCCAGCACTTTTTGGACCTAATGTTTTGAAACTGGAGCTCTCAGACCAAACGGTTTAAACAGAAAAGTGTTTTACTTCAAATCAAGCAATTCGTTCCTTGTCCTGCAACAATTCGCTAAACTAAATAACATGTGGCCCGCGAGCCATAACTCAGTCTGGTTGGTCTTCAAGACAAACAGAAAGTTATTTTCGCACGTTTCTTATCTCCTATCTGCATTTCGCTAAAATAACACGCAAATCAGGTGGCTTCGCTCAGTAAACGGCTCATAGGTTAAGAAAGATGTTACGCTGCTGTCAGAACGGCTCTCATCTTGTTTTACCAGGTGGAGCTGCAACAGTCACTTGTGTTTTGATATAAACCAACTGTGAGGACTGATACCAGTTTAGTCTGAGAAAATCAGCCAGAGCAAACAAATACATCTTTAGCCCCGCTAACACTGCCGCATCTGACAACCATTAAACATCTATCAATGGGAGAGGGAGAGAGAGAGAGAGAGAGAGGAGAGAGAGAGAGAGAGAGAGAGAGAGAGAGAGAGAGAGAGAGAGAGAGAGAGAGAGAGAGAGAGAGAGAGAGAGAGATTGAACCTTTAAATTGGCCAGATCTGGTTTCACAGCTAGTAAATAAACAGATCCATGCATCATCCTTCATTAGTGATGTAAGGCCCCTGGATTGTGAGTAGAAAGATGCACACCTGCAATAAGGGGACACTTTTTTAATACACTCGACTACAGTACCTTTGATCTCATTATCTGATCAAATCACTTCAAAAACGAACTGTTGCTTTCCATCGTTTCAGACTCCCAACAACATGACACAATGCAAAAAATGTGCATTGAACACTTATACTCAGCAGTTTACACGTGTTTATTGTCTCATCATATACTCTGCAAATTTCACAATATATACTGTAAAAATTGCTGGGTTCCACACAATTCCTTCATGTTATCCCAACACAAATCGATTAAGTTAACTATTTAAGTGGATTGAACATAAAACGATTAATTTGTTACAAAAAAGCAAGAATTGTGTTAAATAAGTACAAGATACAACAGAAGATACATTAAAACATATCTTGTGCTTGTTCGAAGTGTCTCTGAATTACTTTATAATCTGTATATCCTGCATTTTGCATTTTGATAAGCTGTAAACAGATGAGTTGCGTATTGCACTGGTGTACTTTGTGCACGTTGTGCAAGTCCTAGGCTGCAACCTGATGAGTTTATAACTGCTTCAAACACTTATTCTCAGCAGTTTACATGTGTTTATTGCCTCATTACAAACAAACTCTGAAAAAAATGCTGGGTTCCACACAATTGCTTCATGTTATCCCAACACATTGATTAAGTTAACTTAATGGTTTTTACAAATGTAAGTGGATTGAACATAAAACAATGAAGTTGTTACAATTTTTTTTAGGAATTGTGTTGGTTCAACTCATATTAAATAAGTAGTTTGAACAAGCAGCAAAAATAATTTTTGTGTGTACACATTAAACTAACAGAAGTTACATTTAAACATATCTTGTGCCTCTTTGGAGTGTCGCTGAGTTAATTTACAATCTGTATATCCTGCATTTTGCATTCTGACAAACTGTAGACAGATGAGACGGATTGCTGCCTGTTTCACAGAAAGCTTATTTACTCTTCCTGCCTCTCTGCTTTTCAAAATAAACGTCCCACATACATAGTATGTTTAAAACAACCTTAGATAAAATTCAAAATAAAGAAATCACTGTAGTAATCTCACTAGGAAATGTGGCCAATCAATTGCATATTAATGATACTGTGTGCAACATAAGTTTGTGTTTTGATCTGATTGGCCTGTTTTTCCCTAGGATTTTACTCGCACGGTATTTACATGAGAACGAGGAAATAGTGGTGTTTGAGACTCATGGTATGTCATTTCCACATGTTAACCTCTTATTATTCAGCCATGGCTAGTTATATTCAGATATTCGTTGTATGGCACCTTTAAAATATGATGATCTAAATTGTTGTTAGGATGATCTGACTGTTACTAGAATATTGCTGGAATGATCTGAACTACTGCTACAAAATTACCAGGTGGTGGCAAAAATATTTTGACTGGTCACTAGAGTGTTGCTAGGATTACTCGAATGGTTACTAGGGTGTTACAACGTGGTTGCAATGATTATCTGATTGCTATTAGGGATTGTTGCTAGGATGACCTGAATGGTCATGACCTGAACTGGTCCATGTGATAAGAATGTACATCCAATCTGCTATCTATTTCATTAACACACATAACACAACAGCACAAATTGTGTGTTATAATGTGCTAAAACTTGTTGAACATTGACACAAATCTGCCTTTGAACAGCCTTTATGAGAACACAATTATACTATCACTGAACCCAAAGAAAAAGAAAATAACAACTACAAGTCAATACCACGACCACTTTCTGAATACATTAGCCCAGACGAGCGTGTCAGGACGCCTTCACCGAAAACATGCCCTGGATTTTTGTTTCCTCTCAGTTCAGCGCAGTTCTTTGGTGATGAGAAATTTGCTGCGTTAAGCGATTCCAGAGTGCCAGTGCGACTGAAGCTCTCTCGGGAACGCTAAATTGTTACAAAGCAAGGAAAGGCTTTTGCGTTGATGGCTGAAAAGTGAAAGGCGCTCGTATTGGTAACAAGGCCCTGAGAGCGGGTGTTCTTCAACATCAACACAAAAGCTAGAGAAAGAGAGAGCAGAAAAGAGCGAGACAGACACGGAGGCGAGAAAAGGTGGCTCAGCGCTTGTTTCAATTGGCACACCTGCTTTGAGAAACTTGGCTCAAACGGAAAGGTCTAAAAGTTAATTACACCCTCGGTATGGCCAAGAGAAATGTTGCTAACTGACGTAACCTGATAATAATTTCAATATTGCTGACAGTTATAAACTCATCAAGTTGCAGCCTAGGGCTTGCGCAATGTGCACAAAGAACGTCAGTGTCTTCAAATTCAGTCCCACGACTAATTCTCTGTCAAAATTAGCACCTTAAATGATACTATGAAATATTTCCTGGTCAATAAAGAGAAATCACTCTCAAATGTGCTTAAACTCAACACGCAATCGCACTTAGCTCCAATTTTGTTTCCATGGAGCACAGAAACACGAGGCACAAACACACACAAGGGAAGGCATTCAGATTAAATGACACAATATAATTTGTGTAACTGTTCTCACTTGTCAACCGCTGGCAGCAAATGTGTTGCTTGTGATCTTACATGTTTACTGGAATTTGCATGTATATTCAAAACTGACAAAGAGGCACTCCATGACTGGCTATGTTAAAACCTGTGGTTTACTTCACCGCTAATGAAATCTTTTAACACCAAAATGAAATGAAATATAACACTTCAGTTTAAGTAGCAATTCTCACTGTTACCTACTGGTTTATTACCTGTCTATTATTAAGATACTTATAAAACTCATTTTCTGCATGACTGTCACGATCACAGCGATCTAGCCTGAGCAGATCGCTGAAGAACTACACATATGCCAATTTATTGAACTACATCTCCCATCACGCACCTCAGACACACAAGTTCCTGATTCCCCCTGATTACACACACACAGCTGGAAGCTCATGATGATGGGCCATATAAACAGCGCATAAACACACACAGACTTTGCTGAGACTTGTTTTTTCTACGAACATTACAAACCATTTTTTCCTGTTTATCCTGCCATGTTTTTGATCCTTATTTTGTTTACAGTTTTGATAGTTTTGCCGCCTGTCCTGACAATTTTTGACTACGCTCTTTGGATTACCCTTATACTTATATTTGTATCTGTTTGACCATTGCCTGCCTGTATACTCTTTATTAATAAACTGCATGTGCATTCCCAAACTCCGTTGTTTAGCGTCCTTACGTTACAATGACTTTATTCTACACTCCTATACCTAAACCCAACTCATACCCTAATAAGTATTAATAAGCAGCAAATTAAAGTTCATTGAACTGAAAGTTATGGTTTGTTAATAGCGAGAATTGAGAAGTGTCAATGAATTAAAAAAAAGTTAAAGTGCTTAATTTCTTAAACAAAATATAATAAAATTAATATAAGTGGCACACATGCAGAAATAGATCAAATACTCATTTTAATAAAAGTAAAATCTAACCAAAGTGCTATTGTTTTCATTACAGTGTTTGTTGTACCTTTCATTTATGCTTAGTTACATCAAATATATATATATTAAAAAAATTTATAAAATATAACAGACACACATTTTTTTTCTATTCAATAAGCTCATGACGAATACACTTACACCACCTCTGTCAAGGGAAAAAAGGGAAAAGAGCAGAACAGCTTTTTCTTTCTCTCCTCCTCTACATTTTTTTTTTCTTTTTGCGTGGGTGTCTGACTCAGGAGAGTTCATGGGTCTCTCCACAGAACAAAGGCCTTCAATCACGCAACACAACACCACCCACAGCATCCTGCTTTCTAATTAATATTAATCACCTTCAGCACCT
This sequence comes from Danio aesculapii, assembly GCF_903798145.1. Taxonomy (NCBI): domain Eukaryota; kingdom Metazoa; phylum Chordata; class Actinopteri; order Cypriniformes; family Danionidae; genus Danio; species Danio aesculapii. The sequence goes on from NC_079438.1 coordinate 52,072,511, forward strand.
GAAAAACATCACACTGAAAAAACATACATATATTTGCCTTAGTGATACACTGCAAGTTTGAAGAGATGTACAAGAACACAAATAAATAAACAACTAACTAAATAAATAAAATAATAAATAAATAAATAAATATGCATACAAACAAATAACAAAATATACCATGATATATATATATATATATATATATATATATATATATATATATATATTTATATATATATATATATATATATCATAGAAACAACGACAGTAAACTAATATTAATAAATAAAAAAATATTCAAATCTACGGTTTTAAATAAAGTAACAAATAAACAAACAAATAAATAAATAAACAAATAAATAAAAACATACAAACCAAAACATCGCTAAATAAAACATGCATTTTTTTATCATTTAGCATATATAATTGCAGAAGAAAGTGATTTGCCAATAACAATAAAGTATTCCAGAGTGCTGTATAATAATTACACACATAACTCCAGTCCTGGCACACACATTAATGTGCAATTTAACAAGGGACTCAGACAGTCCTCCACAACTCTGAAAGTGTTACACATGAGATTTTTTTTTTTTTTATCTCAACCACAACTTTTCAGATTGCATTGCATCATTTCTGAGCCGCAGGACACAGCTTGCATGGAAAAACAAGTGAAAAACTGTCACAGCCAATCAGAAACCAGATACTGTCACAGCCAACCAAGCATACTTCCAAAATCAAACACAGCATCTAAACGGCTTAAGAGAAAAAAAACAAAGAGCGAAACTCTGCGACCATGTCAGTCAAACCCTCATTACACCAAAGCCATCATGCTCCAATGCTGACCCCAACACTGAATCTGTACACACATACCATTAGTCACAGACCGACAGCGAGCTTGTGTGTATGTGTGTGTGTGTGTGTGTGTGTATGGCATTCATCGCACTATGGGAACCAAATGTCCCAACAAGTATAGCAATACCTGTCATTTTTTACTTGTGGGGACATTATAAAAAAAAAAAAGTCATAAATAACAAAGAATGGAGTATTTTGAAAATCTGAAGATATGAAATGCTAATTATTTCCTGTGAGGGTTGGGTTTAGGAGTAAGGTTGAGGAAAGAGGACAGAATATACAGTGTGTGAAAATTATTATGCCTATGGGAAGTCACCATAAAACACGAAAACACAATGTGTGTGTGTTCCTTGCATTCCTTACATTGTGGAGACCAAACATTGCCACAAGAATAACAATATCCTTTTTTGTCCCCATAAGGAAAAATAGCTCATTAATGCCAAAATTTTAAAAGTTTTACAATTGTAAAAATGCAGATTATTTCCTGTGAGGGTTGAGTTTAGGAGTAGAATTAGGGAAAGGGGACACAATATACAGTCTGCATAGTAAAAAATTCATTACACCTATGGGACATGAGTCCCCATAAAACATGAAAACACAATGCAGGTGCCCATTCCTTGCATTCTTTACATTTGGGGACCAAATGTCCTTACAAGAATAGCAAAATCAGTAAACTTTGACCTTGTGGGACATTTTTGGTCCTCATGAAGAAAAAAAGTCTGATTTGCTGCTTATTAATACTTATGAAGGTATCAGTTGGGCTTTGGCATTGGGTAGGATTAGGAACGCAGAATAAAGTATAATATAAACAGCCATATCTTAAAAATAGTCAGGTAATAAAGCAGTAGGTATTAGTAAGAATTGCTACTTAAACTAAAGAGTCATATTCCATTTAATTTTGGGGTTAAAAGATTTCATTAGATGTGAAGTTTTTTAATACATATATAAAAATGCAGATTGTTTCCTGTGAGGGTTGGGTTTAGGAGTGAGGTTGGGAAAAGAGGACAGAATATACAGTACAAAAATCATGTTCAATTCAATTCTTCTTTATTTCTATAGCACTTAGTACTATATTATGCACTTATACTATGTAGATTGTGTCAAAGCAGCTTAACAAAGAAGTTTTAGTAAATTGAAACTGTGTCAGTCCAGTTCAGAGTTGAAGTTCAGTTTAGTTCAGTACAGTGTGGTTTAATTTTCACTGCTGAAAGTCCAAACACTGAAGAGTAAATCCATCGATGCACAGCTCCACAAGTCCCAAACCAAGCAAGCCAGTGGCAACAATGGCGAGGAACAAACTTCACCAATTGAAGAAAATGAAGGAAAAAACCTCAAGAGAAACCAGGCTCAGTTGGGCACAACCATTTCTCCTCTGGCCAAAGTTCCCGTGCGGAACTGTAGTCTAGGTCCCGGAGGCTGGAGAAGACTGGACGTACATCGTGGAAAACTGCAGGTGTGAGTAGGTCCCCCCCAAAAAACATGAAAACACAATGTGTGTGCGTGTTCCTTGCATTTATTACATTGTAGGGACCAAACGTGTCCACAAGAATAGTAATATCAGTAAATTTTGACCTTGTGGGGACATCTTTGCTGGACCCATTAAGAAAAACGGCTCATCAATCACATAAAATGAAGTGTTTTTAAAATGTGAAAATGCAGATTGTTTCCTGTGAGAGTTGGCTTTAGGAGTAAAGTTGGGGGAGAGGAAAGAATATACAGTCTGTATAGTATAAAAATTATTACACCTATAAGAAGTCCCCATAAAACATGAAAACACAATGTGTGTGCGTGTGTGTGTTCCTTGCATTCTTTACATTGTTCGGACCAAATATCCCACAAGAATAGCAATATCAGCAAAGTTTGGCCTTGTAGGGACATCTTTGTTGGTCTGTACAGTATAAAAATCATTACGCCTATGGTAAGTTCCCACAAAACGTGAAAACACAGTGTGTGTTTGTGTTCCTTGCATTCCTTACTTAGTGGGGACCAAATGTCCCCACAGGAATAGCAATATCAGTCAATTTTGACCATATGGAAAAATGTTTTGGTCCTCATAAGGAAAAAAAAACGGCTCATAAATTAAATCAAATAAAATGAAGAGTAGGGCATCAAGGTGGAGCAGTGGGTAGCATGATTGCCTCACAGCAAGAAAGTCGCTGGTTCGAGCCTGGGCTGGGTCAAGTTGGCATTTCTGTGTGGAGTTTGCATGTTCTCACCCATGATAGTGTGGGTTTCCTCCGGGTGCTCTGGTTTCCCCCACAGTCCAAAGACTTGAGCTATAGGTGAATTGAATAAGCTAAATTGGCCGTAGACTATGTGTGTGAATGCAAGGGTGTATGCGTGTTTCCTAGTGTTGGGTTGCGGCTGGAAGGGCATCTGCTAAAACTTATGCTAAATAATAAAGGGACTAAGCCGAAAAGAAAATGAATGGATAAATGAATGAAAATGAAGTGTTTTTAAAATGTAACTGTTCCCTGTTTTGTGTTGAGCGTTGGGTTTAGAGGTATAGGTTTATATAATATACAGTTTTTACAGTATGAAAGTTATTATGACTATGAAAAGTCCCCATAAAGATACATGTACAAGTGTGTGTGTGTTTTTGTGTATGTATGTGTGTGGATTTCTTTAGGACAGCTGAAGGTCACTCAGACGTTCAGGCAATCACCCTAATGAAAACAAACGAGGGAGAGTCTGCTCGCTTTCTGTGTAATCAAACACACGAGCCGTGGACAGAAAGAGAGCGAGAGATAAAGAGAGAGAGAGATCTAAAGGGTCTGTACCTCAGCATTGTTCTGTAATTTACTGTTTCCAGTTTAGGTCCGCTCCAGGGGAGATTTAAAGGCACGAGGAAACAAAAAGCGCTCCGGCACAAACACAGAGGAGACTTTACAGGCAATCTTGAGTTACGACTTCATCTTTAAAGTAAGAAAGAATGATGAGCAAACACTCACGGACAAGTGGAGCTTCGGCTGGTGAAGATGTTGGGGAGATAAAGTCGGAAAACATTGTAAAATCCAAATCCGAGATAAGCTTTGTTTGTTAGTACTGATTTTATTATATAGGCATGAAAACGGAAATGTTATAGACCTTTAGCAAATACAGGGATATCAAAATTACAACTTTTCTGTCTTCTGTAATGGATGGAAAATGTTGATGACTCATCCTGCACTACACAGGTTTTTGTCCAATCAAAAGACAGAGACAGTAGCCGTAACTGCTGTTAAACTTGACTATATAAAAGTCCTTCAGTATGACCCATAAACACTTATAAAAATATTTAAAAACAACATAATGATTATGGATGGACGGATGGATGGATAATAGTTTCTTTTTTAAATAATTTATGTTCTTCATATTAGTAAATAAATGTTGTTTTTGAGGGGGATAAAAAAATAATTTTAAACTTGTTATAATATTTAGCTAATCATTTTAAGCAACTTTAATAATAACTTAAACATTTCAATTGTAATTTTAATAATTTAACAAAAATAAAAGTTTCTTGAGCACATATAATCAATTTAAATAGATTTTTGAAGGATTAGATTAGAATTATTTCAGATTAGAACTCAAAACCTCAATGATGTAAGCTGTTTATTCACCTCAGCCACGGCAGAACTAAAGTACATTTTACATTATATTGAAATAGAAAACATTACTGTGTTAATTGTACTAACATTTCACAATATTACTGGTATTGTATTTTTGATTCATTTTTAAATCACTGTATGAGAGACTTCGTTAAAAAAAAAAAAAAATCTAATCCAATTTGCTGAAGGGGCTTTAGATACAAGAGAAGTATATTAAAGTAAAATGCACTGCAATCCTTTAATTGGATTTTTTAATATGTACAATCAATTAATTCTTGTTCTAAATATGCCACGTGTTATTGGTATATACTGGTATATACCAACGGTATAAACTTTTGCTACGCTGAAAAACTGAAAAACAGCCATGTATGCTATTGTCCTTATCTTTTTTGCTTAGAAAAAAAATGTAATTAAAATAAACAGTACACATTCTATAACGCGTGGAGGGACAAAACATGTAATGCTTTATTACACTTATAATGCTTTGATGCTACAAAGAAACATTTTTCTTACCTTCTTTTTGATTGAAATGATTTGAAATCACATGATAACAAAAGCACTGCTCTCCTTTAGCCTAAAATACCAACAATAAAAATACTAGTGACAGTAAAATGAACAACAAAGCCAAACGCACACTATAAAATGAGATTAGTCAACTTAGAGAGTAAACCTGTTGCCTTAAAATTATTAATGAAATGAATATATGCCTAATTATAAAAATAAAGTTAAGTCAACTTAACAGTTCCACATACAACAGGTTTACTTTTATTTAAGTAAAGTCAACCAAACAGGAAGTGCAACTCATAATTATGGGTGTTACTTCTGTTAAACTGTATATAATCAGGCAAATTTTTAAAAATGGCTATAATGATGTGACTTTATTCTGGAAAACCAACAATAAAATTCCCAGTGACGATAAAAATGAACCACAAAGCCAAACGTACACAATAAAAAGAGGTTAGTCGGCTAAAAATGATTAATAAATGCATAATTATAAAGATAAAGTAAAATCAACTTTCCATGCTACAACAGGTTTACTTTGTATTTAAGAAAAGTCAACCTGTCGCTTTCAAGGCAACACACTTTTTTGTAAAGCAATGTCAGTATATAGATTATTAGTTGATTTTCAGTTCGTGTCAATGAAATTGGACGAACAGGATGTGCAACCCATAATTATAGGGGTTACTTCTGTTAAACAGTAAATAATCAGGTTATGTTTAAAAAAAATTGGATACAATGAGGTGACTTTATCCTAAATTACAACAATAAAAATCCCAGTGATAATAAAAATGAACCACAAAGCCAAATATACACTATAAAAAGAGATTAGACGACTTAATGAGCAAATCTGTTGGCTTAAAATTATTAAGTAAATTAATTTATGCCTATTTATAAAGATAAAGTTAAGTCAACTTCACATTTCCAAGTTACAGCAGGTTTACTTTTTATTTAAGTCAACTTGTCACTTTTAAGGCAACAAACCTTTTTTAAAAAGTAACCAATCACTTTTTTACAATGCACTGTATATGGATTATAAGTTGATTTTTCAGTTTGTGCGAATGAAAGTTGCACAAACAGGAAGTGCAACCCATAATTATGGGAGTTACTTCTGTTAAACTGTAAATAATCAGGCAAATGTTTAAAAAAAAATGGGATACAATGAGGTGACTTCATCCTAAATTACAACAATAAAAATGCAAAGACGATAAAAATGAACCACAAAGCTAAATATTCACTATAAAAAGATATTAGTCGACTTAGTGAGTAAACATGATGCCTTAAAATGATTAGTAAATACATAATTACATAAAGATAGAGTTAAGTCAACTTAACATTTCCAAGTTACAACAGGTTTACTTTGTATTTCAAGAGTTCACACTTAGCTGATAATCAATAAAGCGTATTTGGCATGCTGTCCCGGGAGAGAGCCCTGAGCTTGTAATATCCTCGAGCCCGGGGCTCCCTCCCGTTAGAAGGGCGAGAGGGGAGTTCGAGCTCAGGTAGGTCTCGAGAACTCCCCTGCTTGTCGCCGCATGAGAAGTGTAAACTAGGGTTGTTTTCGGTGATAATTTGGTTTAATCTATTGCTATGGTATATGTTTTTGAACGGTGGGAGGAAACCGGGGGACCCGGGGGAAACCCACGCGAACACGGGGAGAACATGTAAACTCCACACAGAAACACCAACCAGCCCGATAGGAGGTTGGACCAGCAGTGTTCTTGCTGTGAGGCAACATTGCTAGCCACTGGGCCACCGTGTCACCCTATCGGAAAAAAGAGGGAGGAAGTAGGGGTGGAAGGAGGGGGAAGCTTCAAGACGAAGATAACTGGAGTGAAAAACTCTGGTTATTTATAATGCTTCCGTAATCATCTAATGGGTCACATTACGGAGCTAATGAGGAGCCAGCCGTGTTGATCATAAGCACGTGATCCTCTCGAAATTAGTTTATAAATAAACCACACTTAAGTAGAGTCAACTTGTCACTTTTAAGTCAACACACTTTTTTAAAAGCAACTAAATGCTAATTTTGTTCTTACAGTGTATCGCTTACCTTCATTACTGCCAGTACTGTTTATAGATTATAAGTTGCACAGCCGTATTATTTAAAATGACTGATTTCAGATCTTGTGAATGAAAGTTGCCCAAACAGGAAGTGCAACCCATAATTTGAAACAACAAAAACAAATTGTATTTAAATGTCAAAAATCTGACAACTATAAACCGCTTTGATCTGATCTACGCCATGGATTTCATCATCCACGAAGACACGAGACGCGAGCAGACAAAATTTGTCTCTTCATTAGCATGGCGACTAATTAATGAGCAGTTGTAAATCAGTCTGAAACATGAAGGCAGCAGCTGGGCTTGAAATATCCCTCGCAAGAGAGATAGCAAGAGAGAGAGAGAGAAGCAACTGGTGAGTGTGAGATCATTGAGACATTAGCACTGATCAATAAGCAGAAGCCTACTATTGCATATAAACCATCCCAGCGGATGCAGCGCCTCAGGCAGGGAAAGAGGAGGAAACATGGGCTTTATGTGGAGCCTCACATTCGTTCAATCACAAACGCTCACCATTCCTCCAGACTGAGCAGCAGGTGTGCGATCGCTTCTGACGCAGCTCCAGACGTCTCAATAAATGCATTATTGTGTTGTCAGACTATATGAAACTGTCATCCTGCATTATTGATGGAAGGTAAGTTGCTGTAAATGGCTGTGGAGTCAATGTAAAGCTGCTGGGGAAAGATGATATAAAAGTGCTGACCACAGAAAAACTGGTGTTTATGCCTTTTATGAAGCCCTGTGGAGAAAACGTGACAAGCAAGTTTGTTTTCAGTGTATTTGTTTACTGTCCATCGACGTTACTGTATTTTAAAGGGATAGTTTACTCTCCCTTCACTAATACAACATTTATTTGAGTGTACTTCTGTCGAACACAATAGAAGATATTTTGAAGAATGCTGATGATTGCTGGCACCCATTGGCATCCATAATATTTTTTTTCCCTACTATTGAAGTCAATGGGTGCCAGTTAACATTCTTCAAAATATCTTCTTTTGTGTTCAACAGAAGAAAGAAACTCATAAAGGTTTTAAACCAAAGGAAGGAGAGCAAATGATGAGGTAATTTTCATTTCTGTGTGAACTATACGCTTAAATTAAGTCATCATAACTTGACATTTCTTCTTTTTAAACTTATTTATTTATGTATTATAAGACCCTGATCATGGCTCTTATCTTTTGTAGCTTGATAATTTAACTGTTCAGTTTAATAGTGACTTCCATCTATATTGTTTCAGTTTGAAGTTATATATGTTTGGGGTGGTCATGTATTATAAATTACTGTACACGGATAACTGGATAATGAGTTTCCAGAAACTTTTCAGTTGATTTATGGGTTTGTTGCTTAGAGTGTATTTCCTGCTAAAATAGGAAGTTATTTAATTCAAATATAATGACACTGAATCTGAAATGAAGCTGAAAAATGATTTAAAGTATTCTGAATTAGCTAAGAATGAAACAAAATTCAAACAATATTGCTTTAGAACAGAACAGAGCAGAATAGAAGAGAATTATTTATAAAACATCCATCATAAATAAGTGATTCATCTAAACTGTAAGGATTAATTCCAATGGCAATGTAAGAGATATAATAATATTAATATTAGTAGGATAAAAGCATGTCTAGATATTTTGCTATAATAAATAAATGAATAAATTAATTAATAGATTAAATAAATTAAATGAAAGATTAGTGCTTTGCAGATATTACACTATATTAGCATAAAATAAAATCTATAGAATTAGTTTTAATTTTTAAAATAAAATAAAAAAAATTAAATAAACCCAATACCTAAACGAAAGAAGTCTACCTTAATAACTATTAATAAGCAACAAAAATTTGAAGTGAACGTTATTAAGAGTTGTACCTGAAAATAAAGTGTGACCAAATACATATCGTTGTATGTATATCATGTATGTATATTGTGTATGTGTAAGTATGTATGCATGTACAGTGTGTGCATGTATATACACATGTAAGTACTACTATGGGTGTGTAAATATATGTACAGTTGAAGTCAGAATTAGTAAACCCCCTGAATTATTAGCCCCCCTGTTTATTATTTTTTCCCCCAATTTCTATTTAACGGACAGAAGATTATTTCAACACATTTCTAAACATAATATTTTTAATAACTCATGTCATGATGACAGTAAATAATATTTGACTAGATATTTTTCAAGACACTTCTTCACAGCTTAAAGTGACATTTATAGGCTTAGCTAGGTTTATTAGGTTAACTAGACAGGATAGGGTAATTAGGCAAATTATTGTATAACAGTAGTTTGTTCTGTAGACTAAAAAAATATATGGGCTAATAATTTTGACCTTAAAATGGGTTTTAAAAAAACTAAAAACTGCTTTTATTCTAGCCGAAATACAACAAATAAAACTTTCTCCAGAAGAAAAAATATTATCAGACATGCTGTGAAAATTTCCTTGTTCTGTTAAACATCATTTGGGAAATAAATTCAAAGGGGGACTAATAATTCTGATTGCAACTGTATATGTGTACATGTATGCATTTCTCAGAGTATATAGTTGTTCATTTTGCCTGATATTGATGTTGTGTCTTAATACTTATTTGTTTGTGCTTTAAATAGCATGTATGCCGAAGAAGTGATATACAAATAGTAAATTATTATTATTATTATACATTTTTTTTCCTTAAATGCACAGTAGACCCGTACACTGCTCTATACCCAGACCTGATATCTATTGCATCATTCAGTCATGCATCGACAAATGGTCTTCAAGACAGCGAAACTACATTCAGACGTGTTGTTTTGTTGGACTCTGAGGCCTGTGAGTCAGCAGCAGTGGTTTGTTGGTAGCAAAGCTGCACTCTAAGTGAGAGATAGAGAGAGATATTTCATCTTGACTGTGTCAGACAGTAACAAGCCGGCGCTCCAGGATGCAGTAAACAGCTGGCAGGGCTCCAGCAGGGGGTCTGACACTCATCTCCCTCCATCACTGCCTCCAACGGCCCCTCTAATGGACCCTTCAAACGGACGCCACCACATCCATATTTTATTTGTATGTGTGTGTGTGTCTGTGCTGTAGCCTGTGGTTTTGCCCGTTGTTGACACCGACTGCTTTAGTAGCATGATTTCTTGAGTGTAGAAGGAGAGGGCTGGCTACTAAGCAGACCAGCGGCACACTGACATTATGAGCGCTAAACCATGCATAAGGTTTGATTTGTTTTTATGTTAGGTTATCAGAGAAAAAATTTACAGTAACTGTAATATCTAAATATCTAAAAATTTGACCTTATCACATGCGTATGGACTGAAAAAAATATGATTAATTGGATTTACTAAATGTGTTTTTAAGAAAAGTGGTAGCAAACACTTTATTTGGGTTGAATTTAAACAAACAAATAAAGTTAAACATTACTAAATTCAATTTGTTCGACCCATATAAATTGTTTGCAACCACTTATACCTTAAACTTTTTTTTGTAAATACAAGAAATTTTTTTTTTCAGTGTATTAAAGGTATAATTCACTCAAAAAACGAAATTCTGTCATCATTTATCCATCCTCTACTTGTTTAAAGCCTTGTTTCTGTTGAACACAAAATAAGATATTTTGAAAAATGTTGGAAACCTGTAACCACTGACGTCCATAGTTTTTTTCTAATATGGAAATCAATGGTTGCAGGTTTTCAGCTTTCTTCAAATTATCTTCTGTTGTGTTAATTAAAATATGGAAGCACTTAAGGGTCAGTAAATAGTGAGTAATGTTCATTTTGGGATTAACTATCCCTTTAACACTCAATCGGATTTATTGCTGCATGCTATGTGCATTTAAAAATATTAATAATATTGGCAACGCATAATAATAATAATACATTGCATTTGATGATATGAGTTAATTTGGGGGCATTAAATGCTTTACTTCAACCTTTTGTTTAGTATAAATTATACTGATAACACAGAGGTGCAATAATTTATTTAATTATTGACGTTATTAAACACTATTATTGCTTTATACTTAGTTTTTTTTCAAGTAAATTTGCAAAAGTGATGTTCAATTCAATTGTTGTTAATGACATTAATTGACTAACACAACATGCAATTAATTAGCTTAAAAACTGTAACTGTTTGATAATGATTATTTTTACTATTGTTTTGCATTTCCTGTTTTATTTTCATTTGGTTTAATTTTGTTGGGTTTTAGCTAGTCTCATGGCCTAATGTGATGAGAGAGACCATTAAAAGCAGTCAGCTGAACAATCAAAACCAGCTTAGGCTGATTCACATTTTTTTTCCCCAGCACGGATATCATATCATTGAACAAAACTAGTTTTGAATATCATTACAGCATGGTTAAGTGTTACTATTACTTAAACAGTGGTGTATCTGCTAAAACCACCAAGGTTATGAGTTTAATTCTCAAACTGCGCTTAAAATAATGATCCCAATAACATTTTAAACAGTTGTTTTGAAGAAAAGTGAACAGTTTAAACTTCTTCAACTGAAGGATCACAGTAAAAAAAAAGAAGAAATAATTCCCATTTTGACAAAAAAAAAAAACCACAAATAAAAACAAAAACAAAACAAATAACAAACCTCGATTTACTCTCAATTTAAAGTATTAAAGTAATAGTTGCATGCAAAAACAGATGCAATATTATTATTACGATTACTATGCATGTTCTGCTTTTGTTTTTAAAGTAGTAAACTGTACTTTTGTTTGGTTTTTCTATAGATATGTTTGCATGTTTTATTTATATCTCTCTATAATTTAACGATAATAACGTTAGCTGAGTTTATTCTTGGTTATTATTAAACAGTTTTGAATATAATTTCAGTATGTCTGAGTGTTCCTGTAGCGTATATGCTAACACCACCAAGGTCATGGGTTCAATTCCCAATTTGTGCTTATAATAATGAAGTACACGTCCATAATAAAATTTTAAACAGTTGTTTTGGATAAAAGTGAAGAATTGCCAGTTTAAACGTCTTCAACTGAAGGCCTACAGCAGAAAGAAATTCCCATTTTAACCAAAAACAAACCCCAAATCCCTTTATTTAAAGTACAAAAGTAATAATGCATGCAAACACACACGTCCTGAATGCCTTACTTTAACACAGTGTCTGTTTTAGCATTCCACTCCTCGAGCATAATCAATTTTTCATGTTGATGTGGGAATATTTGTGTAGATGCAGCAAATATTTCCTATGCTATGGGAAACAAAAGGGCAGATGCGGATGCAAGCACGAAAAGCCGTTGTGAGGCATCTTTGATGGTTCTCCTTCAAAGCGACGCCTGCCTTCACGGCCACGCCGAGGGGATTTGTGCTATTAATTGAAGTTAATTTTCTGGGAAATCAGTTTGCCGGGCACGTTGGCAAGATTGATAGCCCCGGCACGTCCCAGCACTCGGGAAAATGACACTCGTCTTTTATAGCCACACATACTTTTATCATTCCAAATCAAATTATAAACAGGAGGCCAGGAGTGCGGAAAACCTGGTGGAGGCAGATCTCCATAAGATTAATTAGGCCGGTCGGCCTAAGACAAGGTGAGGAAGCTGGAAGGAAAAATAAAAAAATAAAAACAGCCAAATGGGAAGAGTGGGGTTCATTGTTTGGTAGGGCGTAGACTAGGAAGTCAATTGGACAATAGGTAATTAGCAGAGGCTAGTCAAAAGCAAGAAGGCACTTTCTCCAGGCCTGTAATGCAGAGGGCCGCGTTATGAACCCTGCATTTAATTAGAGCACTTTGATACCCACAGGAGAGCGCTGCCCCCGGGCATCCTAAACACTGACTGACGCCAGGCAGTTCCACCCGCTCCCTGCACTCCAATTAGAGACGCACCAAGCTGGGAGGAGCGCCTTCCCTTCTCCGTGCAACCCTCCCTCGCGCCAAACAAACCAACGCCAAATTGGCATTTGGATTAAACGACGCGCCGAGATGCCCCGAAGGGCGGCAGGCTGTCTCACCTGGGCTAATCTAGGTGTCATTATAATAAGGATTCATTTTCGGTGGAGTGCAGAACTCTGGTCGTCCTAGCTGCCGCCACGACGGGTATCCCGAACGGCGCCCTGGTAGCTCGGAAAAACAGACCGGGAGGGCAGAGGCACGCGTGCAATATTAATGCCACTGTGACTGAATAAATGATAACAATACTGGGAGCTTTGCTGTGTTACGGTGGTGTATTTTTAATGCGCGGGGAAGAGTTTAGGATGCTTGACTTACACGCGCAAACATGTGGCGCATGAATTATGCAATCGCGACGCTTTCATCCTGGCATCTGCATGTTTAGTAAACAAACTGTTTCTCTTCTGGCAACAAGATGTAACTGTAAATAATAGATATTTAATTTCACAGCCGCTTCGCCAAAGGATGGCAAGCACTTGTTGTGTTTGCTAATTTGTTGTATTATTCAAACCATCTCCCCGGTCGCTTCTTATCTCAGCAGGGTGATAAACAGATATGCATGAAAGCGACAAAAAAAACAACAAGGCGTGACACTCGAGCCTAAATATTTATTTAGCACAACAAGTCGAGGGAAGAAAAAAAAATCTGCAACATTGTGTTCTGACATTTATCTCAATATGAAAGGGAATTCAATGCCACGGGCTCAAATGAGATGAACACAAATATCTGCATACACAAAGACGTGACAAGCCCATTGTGGACTCCAAACATGCGCTGTCAGAACGGATCATTCCTCGACGCCTTAGAAGAGGAAAAAGCGCTTATGAAGCTGTCAGGAAAACAGGCCTGGATGCTTAAGCGAGTGGAGGATGCTCCGCTGACGGCGCAGTGATTGAGCGGGTTGTTTATCTAGGCATCGCTTTGGAGTTCAATGCGCACTGTTTGATCAAAGATTATCTTTATCGATAGAGGCTGTCAAACAAACATGCGCAGGTAATAGTCAACGACAGCCTTCAGCAAAAATGCAATAAAGGCATTTCGATAAAGGGTGCACGTTATGGCTCTACGAACGTCAAATCCACCACACGATCCACCTCAAGCCAGAATCGGTTGTGTTTCCTAAATCTTCAACCAATAAGCTCTTATTATAATACCAAAGACTGCCATTCAAATCAAACAACACAATGACTTTTGACTATGAGGGACTCTTTGTGCTGTTTCTGAGTCAGAGATGTTACATCAGAAGAGAGATAGAGAGAAATCAATTGGATTTTCTTTAAAAGTGGTGCACTGCAACAACAGCTCATCTGGAATCTGCAAAGCATTACATTGGTTTTCTGGCAAAAGTCAACGAGAATATTTACTGTTAATGGATTCTGTATAGCCACAGCAACAATAAGTCTGTCTTTAGAAATCTGCCATTACTTTATTAAACAAACATTTAATGTTTAACATTTTTTTAAAGTCTTTCAATCTCTCAAGTCTCATTCACACTACGAGCGACTCGCAGTAGCAAAACGACAAGCGATCATTTCAATGGAGAGTGAGTGATTTCCGGTGACCTCCCTCGATGTGAGTGACAGCGATCGTTGGCGACCAGGTGGGCGTGTCGAGCGACACGACAAAGTTGAGGATCTTTCAGATTTATGCAAATGAACAGCGAGTTTCTAGAGTGACAGCTAATAGGGGCAGCAGAAGAGCCATGTGATCCTCTCTAAACTCCTGCAAAGGCTGGTTGCATTCTCCGTGCTGTAGACGGTTCTGCAGCAGATCACCTCTGCACATCGCTACAAAGTTGTTGCTAGTGTGAATGAGGAATATCTTGTACATGTATTTATAGTTTGTATAGTTTAACAGCCAAAAGGGTCTCAAGTTTTTGAGTTTTTATGTATTGTATTGTGAAGTTAGGTGCATTTGTGAACTGAATTTTAGGAACAGAGAAGAACCCCAGCGTCACCTAAAAATCTTTAATGTTAATGAGTGTTTTGATAAATGTTTTGAGCTCTTTTATACTCTTAAAGTGAACTGTTTTGGAATAAAAAAAATTAACAAATAATAAATAAAAATAAACAAACAAATAAATTAATAAATAAAATAAAATAAAATAAAAATAAAATAAATAAAAAAATAAATGTAACAAAAAAACAAAACAAAAAAACAAACAAACAAAAAAAGTAAAAAAAAAGTATCATTTTAATTTCAGTGGGACTTTACAAATGTATTTTATCAAAAGGGAAAATTGGTGTGATTGCTAATTAGGAAAGAAAGGAAAGTTTTAATGTGGCCAAGTACGGTGACCTATAACCGGAATTTGTGCTCTGCATTTAACCCATTCAAGTGCACACACACACATACCGTGAACACACAACCGGAGCAGTGTGCAGCAGTTGAGGGATCAGTATTGTGGGTGGTGAGAGCGCTGGTTATTCATTCCCAACACCTACAATGACTGCTGGTGCCCGAACTTAAACCTGCAACATTCCAATCACAAGTCCAACTCTCTAACTATTAGGCCACATTATATTTTATACATTATAGACCAGTTATATTGCCGCCAAAGGATAACAATATAACAAATAATAATTTATTTCAAACAAGCAATGGCAGGACCTCTAAATTGCACCTCAACCTCTATCTGTAACAAGCAGTTATTTTTTATGTAAGACCTCAAGTTGTTGGCAAATGATAACTGATTTCTTTTGTCTTTGTCATGATGACAGTACGTAATATTTTACTAGATATTTTTCTAGATACTTGTATTGAGCTTACAGTGACATTTAAAGGCTTAACTAGGTTAATTAGGCAAGTTAGGGTAATTAGGCAAGTCATTGTATAATGATGGTTTGTTCTGTAGACAATAAAAAAACATTGCTAAAAGGGGCTAATAATTTTGACCTTAAAATGGTTTTAAAAAAATTAAAAACTGCTTTTATTCTAGCCGAAATAAAACAAATAAGACTTTCTTGAGAATAAAAAAATATTATAGGAAATACTGTGAAAAATTCCTTGCTCTGTTAAACATCATTAGGGAAATATTTTTAAAAATTCAAAAGGAAGGCTAATAATTCAGACTGTATGTATTTTACAAGCTTTAAAAAAGACAACACAGTCAGACTGTCTATCACCTTCTCATTTTATAAAGTTTACAGGGCTGGTAGCAACACATGGACTGAGTCATCTGTCCATAATGATCACAGCAGACCTGTTGCTGGAAATAAAGTTTCATACATCCGTTATTGCATTACTGACGGCACATTCATATACAGGCCTCCCTAGAGAGTGCAGAATGTGCGATTATTGTTATGATTTGCTTTGGTCACAGTCAGCTAGGCATAATCAAGGCCTGGGGTTTCAGAAAATCAACATTCCCGCTGCCATGCTATGCTACATCAAGTCAATTTGATGACAGGCTGAAACGGGGCATGGTGTGTTAACTAGGCCTGTGATGGTCTGGAGTTGAGGGGAACATGGCAATCACGGAGGTGGTGAGGAAGAAACATACATTTCTTCAGGTTATACATACAGAAATGCAGAGCAGGTCAAAGATTTTACATGCATATGTACCTGAATGCTTGATTTCATTTACGCTTGTCAAGGCTTATTTTGCAGGGTTAAACATATTTGAGAAAAAAGTGTGCAAATTCAAAAAAGTTGTTAGCAAACTAAATTACTTGTTACAGTGTAAGAAAATTATATGGCAAAAAGTCATGACAACAAATATTGCTGCATAATTTTAATCAATTAATTAGGTTTCAACCTTTTTTAACTTAGTATTTTTAGTCAGTTTTACTGATGTAGGTTGAGATGAGCAAAAAAGTTAATTTGATTCAACTAAACATTTTAAGCAAAAACAATTTTACAGCGTAGAATTAAAAGAAATTGAAATTATTTAAATAACACTTGTTATTACAAGTTATTTAAAGTTATATAAAGTTATATAAATAAGTTTGATAACGTATACAGAATATAAGTTAAGAAGCTATAGAGTGGGGTCAAAAGGTCACGTCTCACATAAAAAAAATGTGATTTAGTATCTGTAGTTTTAACAGTAGATGCTGGATGGATGATGGATGGATGGATACAGTAAATGATGGATGGATGGATGGATACAGCAAATGATGGATGGATGGATGGATGGATGGATGGATGGATGGATGGACACAGTACCTAGATAGATACAGTAGATGGTGGATGGATCGATGGATGGATACAGTAGATAGATACAGTATATACAATGGATTGATGGATGGATACAATAAATGATGGATGGATGCATGGATACAGTACCTAGATAGATACAGTAGATGGTGCATGGATGATGGATGGATGGATGGATACAGTAGATGGTGCATGGACGATGGATGGATGGATGGATGGATACAATAAATTATGGATGGATGCATGGAAACAGTCCCTAGATAGATACAGTAGATGGTGCATGGACGATGGATGGATGGATACAGTAGATAGATACAGTAGATGGTGCATGGATGATGGATGGATGGATACAGTAGATGGTGCATGGACGATGGATGGATGGATGGATGGATACAATAAATTATGGATGGATGCATGGAAACAGTCCCTAGATAGATACAGTAGATGGTGCATGGACAATGGATGGATGGATGGATGGATGGATACAATAAATTATGGATGGATGCATGGATACAGTCCCTAGATAGATACAGTAGATGGTGCATGGACGATGGATGGATGGATACAGTAGATAGATACAGTAGATGGTGCATGGATGATGGATGGATGGATACAGTAGATAGATACAGTAGATGGTGCATGGACGATGGATGGATGGATGGATACAGTAAGTAGATAGATACAGTAGACGATGTATGGATGGATGGATTCAGTAGATACAGATCAATACTGACTGTATTTTATTTCCTGTTCCACCTCCTGTGACCTGTCTTCCCTGGAGTTGTGATGTCTGTGCACGGTCGGGGGGTTCCATTTACCTGCATTTCGTTGCCTTGTACTTGTACATGTGTGATGACAATAAATTGAATCTAATCTAATCTAATAAATGTATACAGTAAATGGTGGATGGATGGATGGAAACAGTACCTAGATAGATACAGTAGATTGTGGATGGATGATGGATGATGGATGGATACAGTAAGTAGATAGAGACAGTAGATGATGGATGGATGATGGATGGATACAGTAAGTAGATAGAGACAGTAGATGATGGATGGATGGATACAGTAGATAAATGGATACAGTAAATGGTGGATGGATGGATGGATGGATACATTACCTAGATAGATACAGTAGATGGTGGATGGATCATGGATAGATGGATGGACAGATAGGTAGATTGATTTACTTATCATATATGTCAATCAACAGCCAATCAGAACCCACCCTGTCTTAAATTGTTTGCATATTTAAAGTGGCAGGAAGCAAAACGACTTTCTGGATTTATCCATTTATTCATCCTTTCTATGGATGATAAATAGATAGATAGAAAGAAAATAAAAAAAAAACATAGGAAGCATAGGAAAAACAGCAAAGCATACATGGGGGAAAAGCCCTAAAAAGTGCATTTTGATTGACATTTATAGTATGTGGCTGCACATCTTGAGAATCGCTCTGGGTTGATCTTTTATTGTCCCTGAGAGTATTGAATCGATTGACCCAAGTGTCCAATCAGCAGTAAATGTGCATTATTGCAGGAACGAGGCACCTCTTCATCATTCAAGCCACAACCAAACATCTGACATCCCTTCAGCAGCTGCGAATCATTACCATTTGTTAGAGATTCTGTATATCAACAAGGAAAACATTAAATAAAGAGTTCCACATGTGAAAAAATGCCATTTCAGTGCTGGACGCTAAATGGTTTTGGGTAATTTAACATGATCTGTTTCTGAAGAAAGAATCCCCCTCCTGCTTTTTTTTCATTCCTAGTGGAACGAGAGGATTAAAAAAATATGGGATGGATAGAAAACACACCATGAAGCATGCACGCACACACATATGCACAGACAACTACAATAACATTTACATTGGGAATCACAACCATATTGCAATGTGTTAGATACAGCGCTTGGCACCCCGCAGGCATTCACACACAACCTGTTGCGTCCTGGCAGAGGCCCAGCCGTGCCTATTAACGGAAAATGCCAACATGCGCAAAAAAACAAACAAGCCCCGTCCAGGCGGCATATTCTGTACTACATTAAGGCTTCAGACTGTGACAGTTTGCCGCTAAACTGTTGTAAACACCTCTCACCCGTGCGCGAGGAGCTAACAGCAATCTGTGGCTAAATTAATGAGGGGCTTCCCCCATGCACATGGCACCGCGCCAGCCGAACGGAAAGGAAAATCTCCCATCATGCAAAGTAAAGCAGAGGAAAGCCCAAGCATTTCCAAACGTGACTCCAGTTCAAAGTGACAGATTGCACACAGTCTGGAGGCTCTACAGAACGTCCCGCACCGCCCACTTTCTGCACTTCAAAGTAACTTTATTAGAGAAAAGATTAGGCCGCACTTAACCCCTAATGAGCCATATGAGAAAGCCTCCTCGATGCTGTTTTATTTGATAGCTTCAATATGAGCTCTCGCTAAACGTGAAAGCCACCGATTCCTCTCGTGCTCTGCGTCTAACTATGCACAGCTGCACACCACTTCTTCTGCGCCGTCTTTTCTTTGCCTCCCACCCCCACTTTTTTTCTCCCTCTTTTTTTTGTCTCCCCCCTTCTTTTTTATTGCAAAATAGGGCAAGGTAACTTGCAAGGGGCCTCCTCGGGGAATCGTGTGATATTTAACTATGGCTACAGTGGCATTTACTAATTTTATATGTGCAGAATTTATGTCACATTCTTATTCAGGGATTTGCAGAGAGGGGAGCAAAGGTGGCCGCTCTCTGTCCGCTGTGTATACAGTGGTATTAAGTGAACTATTCGCAACACGTCCTGTGACATGTGCGTTGCTATTTTGTCCATAACCGTCGCGCTCTCCCCCCTTGCGTCACAATTAAAGTCTAACCTTAGCATTTGGAGACACTGACCCGCGCAGAGGGCGATTTGTTGTCGGGGTGCCACCACTTCAGATATGGATCGCTCGGGCGTGTAAATGTACAGTGCCTTTTTTTTGTGTGATCAACTTTTATTTTCAGACAGAGACAAAATAGCATTGCTGAAACAAATGTTCACAGAAGAATGTGTGACAGAAATATTAGCAGTGACTTGACAATAAGAGTGACTCATATTTTTTGGGGTGTAGTGTATAACATAATATCACTTTGTCATATGTTTGTCCTTGTATTGGACAAAACAAATGCTGGCAGCTAGCTCTCTGCAACTCTCAAATCTTCACCCACTGAAGCTAAGCAGGGCTGCGCCCGGTCAGTACCTGGATAAGAGACCACATGGAAAAGCTAGGTTGCTGCCGGATGTGGTGTTACTGAGACCAGCAGAGGGCGCTCAACCTGCAGTCTGTGTGGGTCCTAATGCCCCAATATAACGATGGGGACTCTATACTGCTAACTGAGCGCTGTCTTTCGGGTGAAAGGTTAAACCGGAATGTATTTCAAAAAAAAAAAAGGCTTTACCCCAGCATCCTGGCCTCCAAACCATCACCATATCATAATCCCTCTGTCTCCTCTCCACCAATCAGCTGGTGTGTGGTGTGCAGTCTGGCGCAACATGGCTGCTGTCACATCATCCAAATGTGTAAAGTGCTTTGAGTGTCTATAAAAGCACTATATAAATGTTGAAAATTATTATTATTGTTAGAAAAGGGCTGTACGAAATGTTAAACACAAAGTGGATTTGCACTAAAATAAACAAATATATTACAAACTTGATTAATGTAACCATTTTGAAGAAAAGGGCATGTTTTACTATAGTTTTTAGAGCTAGGGTGCCGCCATCTTGGAATATCGTTGTGTCCCTCAGCTGAACAGATACAGGGGAAGTAATGGACTGACCATGAGGCCGCAAAACCTAATTTAACTCAATGCGTGAAGTTGGCATTGGTTCTGTTTCCTTAGCTGAACAGATATAGTGGTAATAGACTGGTATTAGTGGTAATAGACTGACCACGAGACTGCAAAGCCTAATTTAACTCATTGCGTGAAGTTGGCATTGGTTCCGTTTCCTCAGCTGAACAGATATAGTGGTAATAGACTGGTAATAGTTGTAATAGACTGGTAGTAGTGGTAATAGACTGACCATGAGACTGCAAAGCCTAATTTACCTTATTGCATGAAGTTGGCATTGGTTCCGTTTCCTCAGCTGAGCAGATATAGTGGTAATAGAATGGTAACAATGGTAATAGACTGACCACGAGACTGCAAAGCCTAATTTAACTGCATAATACAGAGAGTGGACCAAAGTGTATCAAAAGATTGGAAAATAAAATAAGGGGGGAAAAATATTGAATAATTCAATTTTTATATATTAGACACACATCTGATGCTTGTATTTGCACCAGCTCCACAACTTCACACATTGGGTTAAATTAGGCTTTGCAGTCTCTGTGGTCAGTCCATTACTTCCACTGTATCTGTTCAGCTGAGGGAATGGAACCAACCCCGTGACATCAGACACAGCGATATTCCAGGATGGCAGTGCCCTAGGTCTAAAAGCTATAGTAAAACATGTCGTTTTCTGCTAAATGGTTTCAGTTATCGAGTTAGTAATTTATATCTTTATTGGAGTAGAAATCAATTTACAAAATAATGTAAACTTGACTGACTGCTTCACTTCCACTTTAAAATGTACACATTTATCTAGTCGTATGATGATTTAGGTACGAAAAAGACTTATACTAAAGTAATTATTAACTCAAAATATTCTCTGTATTGACAAATATGACACATTCAATGCAATTCATTCAACTTTTTGATGTAGTGACTAATTCATATTAATTAATAAGATCTCATTCTTACACTTTAGAATGATCCGGTAAGAAAACGTCACTGAAAGACAGCAAACATTATTCTCTCCAACTCAGAACTTTAAAAAAAGCTCTTGTGGAGGGAAAAAAGGGTTCAACGGATTGACCTAAGGGGCTTAAAATCAAATTGCTCTGGTATTGTACTCCCTCCTTTTTGCAGTTCTGCCGGTAAGCTCCTTATTGATACACATGTGCTGAGACCACCCATACCTGGGGCTCATCCCTCTGTGAGACCGCCGGTCGTCCGAGAGGCGGGGGAAAAGACACAGTTCTACTCCATTCGAAAGCTAATGCCAAATCCCCCGGGTGAGATTCTGTCTCCTGACTCAATAAAATAATTAGCTTTTTGCTTGGGAAGGCTGTTAATCAAGCCCCGTTACATATGCGCCAAATGTATTTCCCTTTATCCCATGGCGAGGCTACCGCCGCCACTTTTTTATCTCTCAAAGTCACCGGTGCGCACTTCCACCATCGCCTTATTAAAGAGAAGGAGATAGATCAAAAAAAGAGCTTCTTTTAATTTAGTGTTTAGTCTACACGAGGAAAGATTATTCATCTCGGAATGAAAAGTAACGCTGGTATCAGCAGAACAGCCTCAAATCTGACGGGTTTTTTTAATATTTAAATAAGTCCCATTTTTATATTCCAGAATTCACTATGACCATCTGATTTGTGGCAAGGCAAGTTTATTTATATAGCACATTTTATCCACAGTGGCAATTCAAAGCACTTTACATAAACAAAAAACAAATAATAAAAGTTATTAAAAACAGATAAAAACAGATTAAAATGTGTTAAAAACAGGTTATAAAAGAATGAAAAAGTAGAGAAAAACATAATAGTGCGATCTGTCGGATGTAGCACAGTGCTCATTCAGTAAAGGCACAGCTAAACAGATGTGTTTAAGTCTTGATTTGAACGTGCCTAATGTTGGAGTACATCTGATCATTTCTGGAAGCTGATTCCAGCAGCGAGGGGCACAGTAGCTGAAGTCTGATTCCCCCTGCTTTGACTGAACTCTTGAAATTTCTAGTTTATACGATCCTAAAGATCTGAGTGATCTGTTAGGTTTGTATTCAGTGAGCATATCTGTAATGTAGGCCATTTAGTGATTAACAGACACATAGTAAAATGAGCTGATCCTCTTCTTGAAGTACTCATTTGATGCATTTTCATGGTTTACTTTTTTCTTTAGCGTGTTATGCAGCTATTTGTTTATTTATTTATTGATTTATTTAACCAGGAATTTCCCAGTGAGATACATAATCTCTTCTACCAGAGAGTCCTGGTCAAGACAGGCAACAATGGACAGATTTACAAAATACAGATATCACAACACATAAAGACACAAAAAAATAATATAAGCCATAATCAATTATTAAAACATGTGCACTGTTCTAAATTGAGCGACTTTAAAGGGCACCTATAATGAAAATCATCTTTTGGAAGCTGTTTGGACAGAACTGTGTGTAGGTATAGTGTGTCCACAGTCATATTGGAGTGATATAAAGACAATAAATCTCTTTTTTAAATTTCCTGACGTTAAAATAGGATCCAAATCCCTCCCATTTTGAGGCTGACCGCAACTTGACGTAGGAGTGTGGTTTCCTTCCCACGAAAGCAACCGGAAATAAAAGATCTGTTCAGCTCTCTGTGATCATCATTCATCATAAAAAGTGATCAAGAGTGAGTTTTACAAGTTTAAAACATTTTTAAAAATGTTACCATCTTTCTCACCACAGTACAATTATCAAAGAAGACTCTTCAATCAAGGTTTGTAGACGTCAAATCAAGTTCATTCCGCTGTGGCGACCCCTGATAAACAAGAGACTAAGCCGAAGAAAAATTGAATGAATTTTAAGCACTGAATATTTTACCATAGCCATTTCTATTCTATATATTATCATAATTTTTTGGGGGGCATTGCCTAATTGTCTGGGCATTTTCCCCCTAAAATGGGTGGAAAGGGAACATCTCATTTGCATTTAAGGGTACACTAGAAAAAATGATAGGTTTTTGCTCAAACCCAAAAAATGGCTAGCTGGTCAGCCTTTAATAGATGATCTGCAGGTTTTTCAGAGCTAAAAAACTTCACAGACACATTATGGAGACACCAGAGACTTCCATATTGTCAAAAGTAGCACTGTATGACCCGTTTAAACATCGTCAAAACATTAACAAGCATTTAAAACAAACAAAAGCAGAGAAAGGCAAGACGAGAATTAACAAAAGAGTGAGAGGAAGGAGCCCATGCTGCGCTAACAAAAAGTCGACTGACAACAAGGTGGTGTCGCTTCATCTGATGACTGTTTGCAGCTTGCGGAGGCTCTAAAATATGGAGCGTTAATGCAGGTCCTGACACATCTGCATGTTTCTGTCTTACCCCCTCTAGAACAAATAGAAACCAAGTCAAGAGGTTAAACTAAGCATGTAATTAATGACTTCACAGCGATACATTCCTCCCCGCTCTCCTTCTTCCTCTAATTAATGTGACATTCTCTGTTTTCGGCCAGTGTGCCGTCTTTGCTTTCTCTTGGGTGAATCAGTGATGTAATTAACAGTGTTTGAGGGACTTTAGCTTTGTTATTTTATGTTATGTGGAAGCATAACTGTTGAAGCTAACATAAAATACTAAGTCACAAAGGAGTACTTGGTAAACATTAAAGAAAACTTAAAAGTCAAGTCAACCATATGACATTCTGTCTGCGTGAACACACAAAAAAAATGTTTCGCATAATTGAAGCTGAAATTTTTCGATTTTATGGGCATTCAAACTCCAAAAACATTAAAATAAAAGTATCCCATACATGTCATGTGATCTTTATTTTTTCTGATGCAATAATGTGAGGAATAGACTGGATAATTAGGATGTGTTTACATATTAATAACCTGCTAACAATTCAATTAAAAAAGTTTATATGGTTCAGAAATGACTAAAAACATTGTATTATGCATTCCAAGTCAGCAGTTTTTAAAATGTTTGTGGTTTTGGGTAAATAGATAAATGGTATAGTTTTAAGAATATACACTCTGAAATCCATATCACAAAATGCTGTTGTTGTGTAAATGAATTGCCAAAATGTCTAAACACTTTTCTAAATATTTACAATTTCGAAAGCTTCATGGGATGTAGGTGCAGATGCAAGTGAAGACCAGGGGGGGGAGGGGGGAGTGTCGCAGATGAAAATGAAGAGCAGTAATACCTAATAATATTAACTATTAATAACTGTTTGGGCCCTTAGAATAGTCCTAACTTCTTCCCCCTAGCGGTGCCCCTGGGGAGACCACATGGGAAAGCTAGGTTGCTGCTGGAAGTGGTGTTAGTGAGACCAGCAGGGGGCGCTAAACCTGCAGTCTGTGTGGGTCCTATCACCCCATTATAGTGAAGGAGTGCAGCACACTGGTGGTGGATGAAGTGATTCCGCCCAAAAATGTGTGAAGCGCTTTGATTGTCCAGAAAACTGCTATATAATTGTAAGGAATTATTATTATTATTATTAAAACATGACTTTTAAAAAGAGGCATGCGCCTAAACCCTACTCCTAAACCCTCATTAGGGCATGAGCAATTCATACTAAAATGTAAGAATGAGATCTTACAAATTAATATGAATTAGCCACTACATCAAGTTATGAATTGCCATGAGATTGTGTTAAAAATATCATACTGTGTCATATCTGTCACTATTTTCAGTAAATCATTATTTTAATATAAGTCGCTTTCTTACCTAAATAATCATACGACTAGATAAAGGTGTACATTTTAAGGGTACAACCTTCCATACAGCTTTAAAATACAAGAACAAAACAATGCAAAACAAATAACAAAGGGATATTTTGTCAACGTTACACCCAGCAAAAGCTGAAAAATACTTTGCGGCTGAAAAAAATCTGATTCCAACACAGACAGTTGTGAAAACAGCTCATAAATGCAGGTATCTGATGAAGAATCCAGCCTCCAGTTCTTCAGGGTAACATAAAAAAAGCCCCATCTCGGATCTCCTTTCATCCTGCCTGACCCATTGCGGGCCACATTCCTAATACATAAGCCCATCTCTGGACATTGTAGGGGAATCCAGCAACAACCAACAAAGCGATCAATAAAACATGCAGGACCAGGTGTTCAAAGCCATGGTAAACGCAGCTGACGCGCAGGAGAGGCCTATAGACGTGTGTGTTTTGGCAGATGTGCAGCGAGGTAATGAGACGCACACACAACACAGGCCACAGTAGGTGGAGCGAGACTTGGGTTTGCCGAGCCTACCGCTCACGGAGAACAGAGAAAGACGATGGCCAAGTGGAGAAGTAAATCAGCAAATCTACATGTTATGGGGTCGGACAGTCACTAAATCACGACTCTGAAGAGAAAGACTCATTTTAGGTTGCATTTCAAGTCTAAAAACTAAATCAAATCAAGAACTGAAATGACTGTCCCAGGAGAAAACTGTGGAAAGAGAAAAAACGAGGAAAAAAAACACAAGCACATACTTCTAAAATTACATTTGACGCCAGATACACCCGTGAGTACCAGCGGATGCATTTTTCATAGCCCTGTGTGTGAAGATCTGCTTTTTTTCGTTATTCTTGAAGTCTCTCTCACAGGTTAAAAACAGCTTTAATTGGGTCCAGAGGATACAACATAGCGCTCTCTTCAAAAAGCGTAATTGAAATTAAGTCAAGGCATCCGCTGCTTGACACAATCAGCTTGTTAGAAAATGACTGAAGTTGCATTATTGTCAACAGACCGGTTCGGGAACGTACGCTTCGTGAGTTTGGAAAAAAAAATCTAAGCTATCACATATATTAGGCTTCTGCCGGTATTTAAATTTCTTGTTGCGATAAATTGCTAAAGCTTTTACCATGGTATATGATATTATCATGGTATAAGCTGCAAAAAGATTAATTTAACAGGTATAATAGCAAATAAAATACTATAAAAAACTATACAAGTACAGAGTAAACGAACATTTCGACCAAATTTAAACGTAAAAGCATGATAAAGAACAATAGGTAACACTTTATATTAAAGTTTCATTAATTAATGCATTGAAATCAGCAGTGAGAAAAGGACAGATTTATTACATATTATTTATTACTATGTTAATATTAGTTATATGATAAATGATGAGTAGAGGGGCACTTTTCGTAGTCACCTTTAAAAATACATGTTTGCTCAACACTGCACATTCCAATTAACCCTTTGACTGACAAGAGGATGATGATATTGCTGTTGTTATTGTGGAAACATGGATTTTAGCCATTTGACGATATTTATTAATTCAATATATTGTGATAATGCACAATATTGAAGTCGTGGGCATTTCAACATACCTTGAATAATTACTGATTATTTAAACTTTTAATATGTTTTATTATCAATCAACCCAGGCTCATTCTGAAAGGTACCACTATATACATTTCTGGAGAGCTCCAAATACATCCTAGGAGGTAAGTTTTTTTTTTGCAGTTTTTGTTTTGTAAAATCCACCAGAGGCTGCTGTGTACGCTTTTTCAGATCTCAAACTTCTCTCTCGAATGCCATTTGTGTCTTTTCTTCTCACATACATCCACCAGAGCCGGCTGTCAACTGACTTACTGACTGATTGGTTGACTGACCCACCCTCTTCCTTCAATAAAATCAACCAAAAGTGTTTTCAAAGGCACCAATTGACCCACCCACCACCTTTCCTAAATGGACAGTGTCTTCAAAAGCAATCCAGAAAAAGAAAAGCCCTCACGGCTGCCTGATCTTTACCACGTTTTCAGATTTTACCACATTTTCACCCTGTTATTTACTTGTTTATTTAGTTTTTTGGCTGCTGTTATTGTCTTACCCACTTTCTGGAACCGTTCTTCTCCGGATTCGAACCCCATAGTTGTGGTCAACTCCTCTCTGCGTCTCAAGTCCGATGACGTATGCGATAATTTGTTGGACAAACTGGTATATACAGAGGTAAGCAGTCAGCTGCTAAGCACAAAAAGGAACAGCATCATACTGCCTGGTATACAACTGAATTTTGACTCCTTTTATTAAAACAATTGAAAATCACAGTTATGACTGTGATTTTAATGCATTTTTTAAGGCTTAACATCTCCTAAGATTAATGAAGCTTTTGTAGTTTTATTAGTGAGTTTAGTTTGATTAGTTCAGTTTATCTAAAATTTGAAAGGACAATTCCCTGAAATGCGTCAAACAAACACTCAAAACAATAATTGACTCACTTATTCACCCACACATACACTACCTACTGCGCCACTGCGTCGCCTACAGGTACTAATATATAACATGATATAGTAAAACAATAATTAAAAAACAACGAACACTATAAATTATCTAAAAGTTATCTATACAACAATTTTTAGAGCACGAGGAATAAAGGAGAGTTCACGACGTTTAGTTTTACTCCTGGATATGGCAAATGTCTTATGTAAACTAATGTAAACTATCAGAGGCTTATTAAACAGTGTTACTGTACACAAGCCCGATAAGTAGTCACAGAATATTTAGTCAATATTTCAGCATCCACTAGGCCAGATTATTTAGTTTGTTCATGTTTTATCCATTCGGCACTGCTGTACTTCAAATACAATGTGAATACTATTCATAACAACATTGGCTCATTCTGAAAACATCCCTCGATATTATCCCCAGCGAATTATGTAGACACAAGTATGTATGGCTGCATTTCGTCTTTAAAATGAACGCTACGGGGTGGTATAATGCTGTTCCTTTTCATGTTTACCAGCTGACCGCTTACCTCCGTAAGGACGGCTTTCTGGCTGTTACCAGTTTGTCCAGCAGAATATCGCATACGTTGTCGGACTTGAGACGCAGAGAGGAGTTGACCACAATGATGGGGTTCGAGTACGGAGAAGAACGATTCCATAAAGCGGAGAAGAAAGTAAGACAATAACAGAAGCCAAAAAACAAAATAAACAAGTAAATAACAGGGCGAAAATGTGGTAAAATCTGAAAATGTGGTAAAAATCAGGCAGCCGTGAGGACTTTTCTTTTTCTGGATTGCTTTTGAAGACACTGTCCATTTAGGAAAGGTGGTGGGTGGGTCAATTGGTGCTTTTAAAAACACTATTGGTTGGGTTTAGGCAAGGAAGAGGGTGGGTCAGTCGATCAGTCAGTAAGTCAGTTGACAGCGGCCTCTGGTGGATGTATGTGTGAAGAGCAGGCGCAAATGGCATGCGAGAGAGAAATTTGAGATCTGAAAAAGCGTACACAGCGGCCTCTGGTGCATTCGAGAAAACAAAAACCGCAAAAAAAAAAAAACGTACCTCCTAGGATGTATTTGAAGCTCTCCCAAAATGTATATAGCAGTACATTTCAGAATGAGCCTGGGTTGATTGATAATAAAACATATTAAAAGTTTAAATGATCCATAATTATTCAAGGTATTTTGAAATGCCCATGATTTCAATATTGTGCATTATCACAATATATTGAATTAATAAATATCGTCAAATGGCTAGAATCCATGTTTCCACAATAACAACAGCAATATCATCATCCTCTTGTCAGTCAAAGGGTTAATAGGAATGTGCAGTGTTGAGCAAACATGTATTTTTGAAGGTGACTAGGAAAAGTGCCCCTCCACTCATCATTTATCATAATTACTTGACGCGGAAATTAGAACCGGCCCCTGTTCAGATTTTTCCATCATGTCTGTTTTCTTAAGACCTCATCATTGCTAAGCGAATCAGCTGTCAGTCATCTCAATGATCGCTGTCCTCAATCTATAAAACCCCTGAGGTGGGAGAGAGGGAGAGGATGAGAGATAGAGATGCTTATGGTCGGGATTAAAATAAATAAATAAATCAATCCATAAACAGAAACTAGTGTTCTCATAAATGTTTGATGACATCCGTATTGATTGCAGGCGTTTGAAGCTAAACAAGTGTATCCCGGACCCTGCGCAGAGACCCATCATTGAATGTGAAATGTCTGGAAGGAAAAGTCTTTGAAAGAAATATTACTTCCAAGATCTAATATGTGGGATTTTTTTTGTCAAGCATAATATTAAGTGGCTAAAAATGAGGGCATGACTGAATTGCATCTATTAAGAATTGATTAGGTTATAGAAATGGGCTGACAGGTGATTAAAATAGGGCTAAGAACATTTCTGATGAACACGAATGAAATATAAGGTGTGATGTGTATTAAAAAGAGCCATTTAAATTTTCTTATTGACTTTAGTCATTTAAACTGTTTTGGTTCCAATTTTGGTCATAGTTCAGACAAAATTACAATGTTGATTTATTGACTTGCTCTATTAATTTGTTTCCCCTCAGGCCATCTGAGATGTATAGGTGACTTTTTTCTTCAGTAAAACTTCCAAAGAAATTGAAACAGTTTCAGCAAATTTTTTTTAGCTGAAACGGTGGTCCTTGGTGAGTCATATAGTACAAGGAAAAGGTTACTGCTGCTTTGTTAGTCAAATAAAAAAACATAAAAAATTAAAATGTAAGACAAAGTTTGGGAGAACTGTCCCTTTAACTGGGGAGATTGTTTCAACTAGGTTATTGTTTAGATTAGAGGACAATGTTTCATGGAAAATCAATTTACATTTTAAACACCGGACAACAACATTGCTATACTTGTGGTGTGCCCACAACATTATGAACACAAGGTTAAACTAATTATAAAAGTAAAAAAAATAAATAAACCTACCTACCTATTCACCCACCTACCCTACCATACCACATCATATCAGACCATTCCATTCCATACCAGACCATACCATACCGTACCATGCCATACTATCCCATCCTATACCAGACATACCATACCAAACCATACCAGAACATACCAAACCATACCATACCCTGCCATGCCATGCCAGATCATACCATGCCAGACCATACCATGCCATACCAAACCATAAGAGACCATACCATACCCTACTGTACCCTACCATTCCAGACCATACCCTACAAAATCATACCATACCAGACCATACCAAACCATAAGAGACCATACCATACCCTACTGTACCCTACCATTCCAGACCATACCCTACAAAATCATACCATACCAGACCATACCATACCAAACCATACGAGACCATACCATACCCTACTGTACCCTACCATTCCAGACCATACCCTACAAAATCATACCATACCAGACCATTCCAAACCATACGAGACCATACCATACCCTACTATACCCTACCATTCCAGACCATACCCTATAAAATCATACCATACCAGACCATACCATACCAAACCATACGAGACCATACCATACTCTACTGTACCCTACCATTACAGACCATAATCAACAAAATCATACCATACCTTACCATACCAAATCATACCATACCCTACCCTACCATACCATACCATACTCTACCATACCACACCACACCATACCCTACTGTACCCTACCATGCCAGACCATACCCTACAAAATCATACCATACCAGACCATTCCAAACCATACGAGACCATACCATACCCTACTATACCCTACCATTCCAGACCATACCCTATAAAATCATACCATACCAGTCCATACCATACCAAACCATACGAGACCATACCATACTCTACTGTACCCTACCATTACAGACCATAATCAACAAAATCATACCATACCTTACCATACCAAATCATACCATACCCTACCCTACCATACCATACCATACTCTACCATACCACACCACACCATACCCTACTGTACCCTACCATGCCAGACCATACCCTACAAAATCATACCATACCAGACCATTCCAAACCATACGAGACCATACCATACCCTACTATACCCTACCATTCCAGACCATACCCTATAAAATCATACCATACCAGACCATACCATACCAAACCATACGAGACCATACCATACTCTACTGTACCCTACCATTACAGACCATAATCAACAAAATCATACCATACCTTACCATACCAAATCATACCATACCCTACCCTACCATACCATACCATACTCTACCATACCACACCACACCATACCCTACTGTACCCTACCATGCCAGACCATACCCTACCCTACCAAATCATACCATACCATACCATACCATACCATACCCTACCATACCATACCATACCATACCAAACCCTACCAAATCATACTATACCATACCATACCATACCATACCATACCATACCATACCATACCATACCATACCATACCATACCATACCAAATTTACAGTATGTATGTTTTTTTTTTGTCTAAAGTATACAAGAAAATGAAATTAAAGATTTTTGGGGGGAGTAAACTTTCCCTTTAACAACATACAAACAAACAAACAAACAAACAAACCATTGTAACTATTGTTTACACTGTTGTGTTTAATTCACTTGTTAAATTCAAAAATTCCAACACCATCTCACAGCATTTCGTAACTTTTTGATGTAGTGGCTAATTTGTATGAATTTGTACAATCTTCTTCGTAAAATTTAGTATGATTTGCTCCTCCTCCAATGACGGTTTGGTTTAGGGGTGGGGTTGGGTGCCACGCCTTGTTTTTAAAATCAAACATTTTTGTACAATTGAACTTGTCAGCCACTTAACTGACAAAAATAGTTACATTTCCTCATGAGATCAGGCTGAAAATTCCCAGACAATAACAACTTTATATCTAGCACAGTCTATTTTAAAAGATATTGGAAAATCTTAATGCCAAAATGCTGACTTTTAGTTGGAGATTTTAGAAATACGAGCACAATTTGTTAACTTCTAAAAACTTTTGTCTTTGTTAGCAGGAGAGACATCTGAGCTGTCCGGGCTTTATCAAAAATAACCATTTGGTTTACATCCAATGTCATTAGATGGATGTCTATAAGGAAAATAATTGTGATTATTATGAGATTATTAAAAAAATCTCACTTGTGATTTGCATTTATTTTCAAGAAAACCCAAGCATCACCACAAATGCACTTTGGTTTAAATGCATTTCACTTTTTGACCAAGTGACCGATCATACTCAGGTATTTTAGACATTAACAACACTGAGGAATAAATTTAGACTACAAAACTTTTGGTAAGAAAGTATTGATAGTAATTTAGCAATTACATATCAAATACTTTCACACACACAGATATGCAATAAGTATTTTCTTCGAAAAGTCATGACATCACCCAAAGGGAATGATGATTACACTCTGGTCACATTTTACAACAAGTTTTCATTAGTTACCATACTTGTACAGCATTTATTAATCATGTACTAATGGCTTATTAAAATCCTCATCCATGCTTTAGCAATGCATGGTGAGTTAAGATGAACTATGAACAACTTTATGTCCATTAACTTACATGAACAAACACTGTAAAATATATATTGTTCATTGTTTGTACAAGTTAATAAATGCATTAACTTAACATTAACTAATACAACCTTATTGTAAAGCGTTACATTACACTTTAGAGCAGGGGTCACCAATCTCGGTGATGGAGGGCTGGTGTCACTGCAGGGTTTAGCTCCAACTTGCCTCAACACACCTGCCTGGGTGTTTCAAATATACCTAGTAACACCTTGATTAGCTTGGTTAGGTGTGTTTGATTAGGGTTGGAGCTAAAATCTGCAGGACACCGGGCCTTCAGGAACAAGTTTGGTGACCACTGCTTTAGAGACTCATAATTCATGTTGAATATCATATCTAGAGGAAGCCACACATGTTATGTATGGAATTCCAATTTGTTGCTGGATGAAAAATTAAAGAGTTATGAAATACTCATCAAGCGTGTTGTTTACTCGGCCCTGACCTCCGACCTATGTGTGGTGGTGTCAGCCGTGTCTCTGTGTTTGTTCTCAGCCATTCTAATGTCTTCTAGCACAGCTTCCTCTGTCCAAGTCTGTTTGTGGTGCTGTGTTCAAACATTACTGCGGGACACTGCTAGAAGAGATTACACACACGCCTCTGCAGCCCGAGAGCCCGCTTTATTTACCAGAAAATGTAAGAGGGTCACATCACATCATGACACACACGCGCGTGCGCGCACACACAGACCGACAAATACACTTCCTGTAGAGGTCAGTATAGTAACACCACAGATTAGACATTCACAACACTGTACACAAACACAGGTCACCTGAAAAGAGTACAGGTACACCCGAATCATTTTAAAGAATGGAAGAATAATCTATCCATCCGTCTGTCTGTCTGTCCATCAGTCTATACAGCCTATCTATCTATCTATCTATCTATCTATCTATCTATCTATCTATCTATCTATCTATCTATCTATCTATCTATCTATCTATCTATCTATCTATCTATCTATCTATCTATCTATCTATCTATCTATCTATCTATCTATCTATCTATCTATCTCAGACTGTCTGTCTGTCTGTCTGCCTGTCTAAACGTATGTCTTTCTGTTTAGCCATCCATTTTTCTGTCCATCCATTTAACTATCTGTCAGTCCAACTATCTATCAGTCCATTTAACGGTCTGTCCACCCATCCATCTATCTATCCATCCATCCTTTTCTCAATTTCTAAACACACGTCTGTCTTTCTGTTCAGCCATCTATCCATTTTCTATCCATCCATTAAGCTACATAGTCAACTATCTATCTGTCCATTTAACAGACAGTCCATCCATCCATCCGTCCGTCCGTCTGTCTGTCTATCTATTTCTAAACAGACATTTATCTTTCTGTTCAGTCATCTGTCCATTTTTCTATCCATCCATTAAGCTACCTTTTTAACTATCTATCTGTCCATTTAACAGACTGTCTATCCATCCATCTTTCCAATTTCTTTCTCTGTCTAAATATACGTCTGTCTTTCTGTTCAGTCATCTATTCGTTTTTCTATCCATCCATTAAACTGTTCTGTTTATCTGACAATCTGTCTGTCTGTCTATCATCGATTGATCTATCGATCCATCCATCCGCCCATCCTTTTTTAAAAACTTTCAACATATGAAGACTTCACTACATCTTGACAAAATTTGCTTTGCAGTTAAAAATGACTATACAGTTATATGAAATGATCTGAATGTACAGCAATTTTAATGATTCCCCAACATGAATTTACCATGACTTTCATGAAAGCTACTGCTATAAAGAAGAAAATATCAAAATGTGTGATTGTTTACAGTAGTTTTTTATTAAGACAAAACGAATTGGACCCTTATGTGTTGAAAAGAACTTTTTCAAGAAAATTATTATAGGACTAGATGATTTTTACATACAATATTTACCCTCAACAACTCTAAAAGTACCACAATATGACTATCAGATCATTTAACTGTGTTACGGCTCGGCTGTAATTCTCTTTCGTAAGTTTCCCCTTTAAAAGACAAACACTTTCCCCAATTTCCCCAACACCTGCTTTAACAAAGCCAAGAGCTAAAACTGTAACAGACATCTGTAAATAGCATAGTAATACAGCATCTTTTCATGCAACCACGCAGGCGTAATGTAAAAAGCTGATATAAAAATGCTGCAGCTAAAAGGGAACTGTGTGATTTCTTTTGTTAATTAATTCCATACCTGTCATTGCTCTCAACTCCACAATCTTGACACATTCTGCGTACATGTGTATGCCACATATTTCAGGGGTGGGGAACGTGGCAAGTATGTGCGCATCGTACAACAGAAAGTGTATCTCTCTCTTTCTCGCTCTCTCGCTCGGATTTTAATTGCAAGGTGCAAAGTGAAATGGCTTCACTCCCCGACAGTGTAAAGGAAGAAGGGTGTCAAGTGCAAGTTGTGTGTGTGTGTGTGTGTGTGTGTGTGTGTGTGTGTATGTGTGTGTGTGTGGAGTGACAGACAGAGAAACGGGTGAGCAGGTCCCCAAGGTGCACTCCAAGGAGCAATAGATAAAGATTCCCTTAGGAAATTTTTCTCATTAGTTCTCAGACACACTTCGGTAATTCTGTAGTGTCAGGTTACCATTTGTCATGAGATCTTTAAAAAAAAAAAAAAGAAGGGGAAAAGAAAATGTCACTCTCCATGCTTTGGTTCTTTTATTTGGATATGTCACCTCAGTAAAAAAAATTATAAGCCCTGTTTGGTTTCAAACAAAGGCTCGATGCACAGTTTACCCTGTTGCCAAACGCAGCGTGCAACGTTTATTGGGCTGCCGCTGTGATAATCCGGTATTTAATGAATAAATATGAGCCATTCTCCATGTGGTAAATTGTTAATTGTCTTGTTTATTGTTCTGGGGTGCTGTTAGTCTATTGGTTAAAGCTCTACACGTTAACACCGATCAGCCTGATTTAGAAACCAAAGAGTTACGGAGATCATAATCTTGCTGTATCACCGTTGTGCCCCTGAGCAGGGCACTTAACCTAAGGTCAGCCTGCTGGGACTGTCCATGCAATTAGTGCACTGTGAGTCACTTTAAATATGAAGATTCTGCTAAATGGCGACTGGCTAACTACATCTGCTCCAAACACATTTCCCCCTTCGTGAATGCGTAGGGCTTTGTTTAAGGTCATTGTGATTATTTTTTTTTTACATTATAGAAGAACTATTTTCAAATGAGCCATATCTGAAGATGGTTAATATAGATGAGATAAACGTCAACGTCGCTTGGCAACCGTAAACATAGATATAGATAAACATAAATATAGTTTGACTAATTAGCTACATTATGTAGACAAATAGTTTTTTGTGATTGCTGCTAATAAATGTAACTTAAACTTCTAAGTGTTTGTAAGAAATGACTTATTATTAATAATATTAAAAACTATAAAATGATTCTCAGGAATAATTTTAAGGAAAACTACATCTTCACGTAATTTGATTATAATCAAGCATACCGAGTTTGAATACATTAATGTCAAATTATACGCAGATGATGTAAAGTATTAACTAAGCATTAACTGCATGAAAAATGCTACTATACAATTTGATAAATATACATAGAATATATAAACTTTTATGTTCATAGAAAGTACATTATTTGCAAGTAAGTCTAATATTTAAAAAAATGTGGTATTAAGTGTTCCATTTTGATTCAGAATATATATATTGGAGTGAATCTTTTAATATTATGAATTATTATGGATTATTGTTCTAAATATGCCTAACAAGGCTTTCTGATATACACTCACCGGCCACTTTATTAGGTATTACAAGTACCAGGATGGATCCCCTTTTCCCTTCAGAACCGGCTTAATCCTTTGTGGCTTACATTCAACAATGTACTGGAAATTTTCCTCAGAGTTATTGGTCCATATTGACATTTGGTCCAAATCTGACCCTACCATCAGAATGTTGCAGCAGAAATCGAGACTTATCAGACCAGGCAACATTTTTCCAATATTCTATTGTTCAATTCTGGTGGGCCAGTGTGAATTTTAGTCTTAGTTTTCTGTTCTTAGCTGACAGGAGTGGCACCCTGTGTGGTCTTCTGCTGCTGTAGCACATCTGCCTCAAGGTTGGACGTGTTGTGTGTTCAGAGATGCTCTTCTGTAACAAATGGTTATTTGAGTTACTGTTGCCTTTCTATTTTCTGGCCATTCTCGTCTGACCTCTGGCATCAACAAGACATTTGCCCCCACAGAACTGCTGCTTACTGGATATTTTCTCTTTTTTTGGACCATTGTCTGTAAACCCTAGAGATGACCCTAAATCCCAGTAGATCAGCAGTTTCTGAAATACTCAGACCAGCCCGTCTGGCACCAACAACCATGCGACATTCAAAGTCATTTAAATGACCTTTCTTCCCCATTCTGATGCTCGGTTTGAACTGCAGCAGATTGTATTGACCATGTCTATATGGCTAAATGCATTGAGTCGCTGTCATGTGATTGGCTGATTAAATTTGCGTTAATCAGCAGTTGGACAGGTGTACCTTATAAAGTGGCCGATGAGTGTAGAAACTGTTGCAAAATTGAATTACATTATGTAATTTATAAATCATAGTAAATACATATTTTTTTTGCTCAGAAGAAAAAGCAAAATTAAACAAGACATTATAATATATGGAAGACAACAGTCTTTGACCCATATACAGTATATGAAAGAACTAACAATAGAGCAAAATGAACGGTTTTACCTTAAATGAACCACATTCTATGATGAACACAGGCTGTTCTGAACCTAGGGCGAACAGCGTTTGAGTGGGATGCTGAGCGCTGGACGTTTTTATTGCTCCGTTTGTCCCATTAATCCTCCCGCCACAAAAGTGCCTCAGTTTCCATGTCACTTTACACACTAGGCCTTACCAAGATAAATGAATTCCTGAGGAGGTACTAGTTTGAAAGAGAAAAGATCTATCCTTTCCACAGCTCTAGACACAAGTGATATCCAACAGAGGAAAAAAAATTGCACTACACTCTCCTTTGGAAGACCGACTGGACACTTCGTGACTAGGGAAACAGTGGAGGAACAAAAGCAAGAGTCTGGCTCTTTATGAATTCTGCATCGCAATCAATATCAGCCCTCCATCCTGGGCCAGGAAAATAATGAGTCATAAAAAAATCATGATATTCATTTCCTGAATGATAATAACAGACAGAAAACACAAGCTTCTGTTATCCCGCATGAGAATCGACTCCCTTTGAGTTACAGTGGGCCAGTGTGAGCCTATTAGAGCCCAGTCTGACACGGATGTCCTTCATTGTACCTGAGTGAATGCGACGCACCTTCAGCATCTAGTATAAGGAAACTAAAACCCTCCGACTCTCCCTCGGAGGTTATGCATGAGGTCAAATCTGCTCCCAGGTGATCATTTAAGGCCTCTCAACAAAACACAGAATGCAGATTTCATCCCTTGTTGCATAAAGAGGGTTACACAGACTGCGTCGGAAGGTCTCCGGTCTTCATTGCATATTTAAAAACACAGAGGGTCGGCGTAGGGCTGTTTGACCAGAGGTTCAGACGCATGCAAGCAATGGCTCATTCTTCATCCGACCTTGAACGAGCAAGGAAGCCCCTTCTGATTTAATGCAGACCCCTTTACCGCATTACCGAACTGTTTTTATTGATATTGCAAGACTTGGTGCTCTTATTACACTAAGTGTCCAGAGATGCACGCAGACGACGTGCTACGAGACAGGCCGGGAAAAACGATCCAACCCAAATGAACACCGGAGTTACTTAAAACTAAAGAACGGCCTCTGTGTTGTGCGGTAATTCAAGGACACGCTGTGTTGGAATAACATCGGTGGTTAAAGCTAGTCATTGATGATTTTTATTGCCTTGAGTTTAGCATACCCGTGTCAATATTTGGACTGGGAGTGAGTCTTGGGCCTCCCATTGCAAAAGGATGTGACCTTCCATTTGTCTGTGTCTATGTGATTTAACACCATCTGAAAAACAGATAAATGTGTCTCTGGCCTCCCTGCGAGAAGTTCCCGCAGAATAACAGGTAACCTGCTCCCCGCGGCTGCGGTTGCAGACAGACTCACAAAGACAAGAAATATGCACCCCCATTGTCGCCACCTAAAAGAAACAGCAGCTCTGAGGAGAAATAATTATTTAAGAGCACAAAGGCACATTATCAGTAAAACGACACTGCGATGAAACTAAAACCGGACACCAAGTTTGTGCAAAAGTGCAGAATGAAAAGGCTGGCTTTCCTTCAGTCAATGGGTGTGAATAATCTGCACCTCACAAGTTGCTGGACAAGAAATGAAATTTACTTAACTGCAATTTAGCACAGGTAATGCCTTCTGAGAAACCTCCCTGAATCTCAGAATCTGTAAATTTATAAAAGGTGCCCAAAAGATGATGGTGCTTCCTCTGGAATGTTCCAATGGTCCAATCATTTAAATAGATTTAGCAAAAATCATTACTATCACCAGCATTTAGATTGTAGTCTGAATGCAAATATGGCTCTTTGTAACAAGTAAACATCAGTGAATTATAACAGTGAATTTTGATTAAAGGAACACCCTAGGGTTAAAAGAGTTTTCCCACGTTTTAATCCTGATTTGCCAGTCTGATGTGAGCACTTTTTGGGTTATTTTAGCATAAATCATTGGATTATACCATTAGCACCAGGTTAATAAATAATAATAATAATAAAAAAATATCTTTTTATAATTTAAAGCTTCACTCTTCTGTAGTTACACAAAGTACTAAACCTTACGAAAAAAGTTGTTAATAAGAACTATAATTTCGATCCGGCGTAATAATTGTGTAACTTTGCTGCTGTACCAAGGCTGCACCAAAACAGTGCTTCTGCCAGACCGTGAGATTGGCTAAATTGATTCAAAACTGGTAAAACTCAACTGTTAACTCTATATGACTTGTAAATGGAACATATTTCCAAAAAAGGGGAGTGTTCATTTAATAAAGCACTACATGAACATGTCCATTGAGGTACAGGAAACCCTTTAGTAGTTTGTTCTAGATTAAAATAAAGTTTGGCCAGAGGAGAAATGGTCGTGTCTAACTGAGCCAGGTTTCCTCTCAAGGTTTTTTTTCCTTCACTTTAGTTAATTGGTGAAGTTTGTTCCTCACCACTGTCGCCACTGGCTTGCTTGGTTTAAGACTTGTGCAGCTGTGCATCGATGGATTTGCTCTTCAGAGTTTGCACTTCCAGCAGTTAAATTTAAACCACACTGTACTGAACTAAACTGGACAGACACAGTTTCAGTTTACTAAAACTTCCATGTTAAGCTACTTTGACACAATCTATATTGTAAAATCGCTATAGATGCATGAATTGAATTGTGAATGTTACTTTAAATACCGTAGCAATGTTCCAAATTTAAAAGACAGAACCTCTTTCTGTCTAACCTTGTATGCTTATTGCAGTGAGAGACTATGCAAATGATAATGGCTAACTCTTCAAAATGGGAGCCACAGTTGGTGCATGTTATTTCACGCTAGACAGGCTTTTCAGGTGCCTGGACGTAGGGACACGGACAGGGTCTGTGATCAGGCCTTCATTAAGGATTTTGGTCCCTGGACATCTCAAGAGCTGACTGGAATAAGTGCAATGGAATGAGAGTGTGCACACATCCAAGGAAAATAAATGCACGGACGTACACTGTGAAACACACATCTGGGAAAAACAAACAGGACAGGAGATATCGGGGGGAGGAATATGTTTTGCAGGGATGAAAGGGGCAAGGCAGGAAAAGGTTAATGCCGATGTGTGAGTGCACATGACAGCGCTCACATCCCAGTGAGCACAAAAATGAATTGTCCAGGGACTTTCATCTTCATATTCACTGGCCCCGTTGCTCCCCTCTCCGTTCAAACTTCAAATTTATTGCCGGGCTTCGCAGAGGCAGAAATGACCTTGGAAGGACCTCGCAGTCATCTCTTCCACTCAAACGCTACTTAATTAGCGACACTGTGGTTTAGGGTTTGCCAAATCATTGGATACAATAATCAAAACGAGGCTTGTCAAGGCCGGATACAAGCCACTAAGCAAAACTAAGCTCATCTCAGGCAGATACTGAGGGGAAAATAATTACAGCCACTGCGGGAACATGCTTACAATCAGACACACTGGGAGAAAAAGGAGAGGTAGAGGAAATGGTGAGAGAAGGCCAGAGAAGTTCACACCATCAAGGAAATCACCTTGTTGAACTGGGGAAAGCCAAAGAGAGGCAAAATGGAGGACTATGGCCTCCCATCACTCCGACAGTCTCCCGGTGACCTCTGGGAAAGCGTGTCTATTGTTCCTATTGACAGTCAACATCAAGCCGAGCTTACACCAGCTATTTAAATCACTTAACTTCATTCAAACCCCTCTCAACAACCAGCATGCCATCTCCTTTATAACTCATTTTCCAAAAGGAGGGGAAAAAAAGAATTATAATATGGCAATTTAGCTAAATAATTACCGCGCTTTACAGCTACGCCTACACAGCCACCGGCAG
Source organism: Danio aesculapii (assembly GCF_903798145.1). Lineage (NCBI taxonomy): Eukaryota > Metazoa > Chordata > Actinopteri > Cypriniformes > Danionidae > Danio > Danio aesculapii. Next base: position 52,114,085 of record NC_079438.1, read on the forward strand.
GCAAAGAAAAAGCTAATAATTCAATTTTTCGCTTTCTGTAATTGTCACCAAAGCACCTAAAGGTCGTATCACTCACCCAGAAAAAAAGGATAGCAAGTAACGGGTTTGATGGGGCTTTTTTTTATAGTGGCCATTTTAGACAACAGATTGTGTGCTATTGTCTCAAAATGGAGCTGCTTGTTGTCTGGTCTGAATGAGGTTCAAGCATTTGGTAGATGTTTTTTTTTCTTTTGGGTTGATTGGTGTGGTGCTGGGATTTGGAGTAATTGTCTAATACCTCAGTCAGTATTAAAGTCATCGCGTGCCAAAAGCGAACACGTTGCTGCTTGACCCTGAGCCACTTTGGAGTAATCTAGTATTCAACCCAGCGTGTAATGACTGCTAGAGGTGTCAATCCAGAGGCTTTCTCTCCATCTCTGTCTATAAAAATTGCCTGTGGACAGTGCGGTTATTTCCAGAGGGTCTGAAAAACGAGAAAAGAGGATGAGTGGCAGCTCCTGTCCAGTGATGCCATCTTCTTCTACCCTTCAATTTCTTTTAACCCCTCTCACCCTTCAGCATCCCCTTCTGATTGGACACTTTCACCTTTCGGGAGGGAATGAGTGGTCCACGAAATGCTTGTGGTTGTTTAATGCTAATGAGGGCAGGACAGAAACTTTAGGGAGGAAGGTTCATACACAATGTTTGGGACTGTGACACAATTAGCTTAACCCCATGGCCGCCTCTGACCGCTCCGATCAATAGGCTTTACCCAGGCGGTGAACCATTCATGATGACTGTGAGGAGTTTGTGTTGGAGGGGCTTGCATGTTGAATAGGTCAAATTCTGCTAAAACGCTAGCTAGCTTAGCCTAATAAAAATGCTAATATGCTTGCTGTAATGATGATACCCTCTAGTACTTGCTTTGCCATGCATAAAAAAAAAATTGTAAGCCAAATTTGTTCAAGTTAATGGAAATAAAGGATGGTCAAAAAACCTCACAAATGCACGATTGGTGTAAGTGTACCTAGGGCTTTTACAGACCTCACCTATCCATACAACGGTGCCATGAACTTATTTCAGAAACAACCCCCAGAGCAACACAAGGTTAAATGCCTTGCTCAAGAAGACAATAGTGAGAGGTCACAGCCAAGCCCACACGTAATCTGGAAAAAAAACCCCGCTCCATACCTCTTATGGTACACAAGATTTTCACACGTTTGTTCACTAGTTAATCTGATGATATTTCAGTGGAGAAAATACAGAAAAGTTTGGCTATTCAGGAAACCAGGTTAACCAGCAGCTTCAGATTGGCAGGTCTGGATTTATACAGTACACCTACAGCACACCACAACCTTTAATATGGAGCTGCTGGTACAGTAATACAAACATAAACAGTGTGCAAATTGTTTACCCTTAACTTGTAAACTGCTCTCTGTACCTCTAAAGAAAGTATATTATTATTCTGGGCTCAAAGGCCACAAATCCTACAGACATTACCCTTAACCCTAATTAAATACAACTGAACACAACAGCAATCAGGAGAGTTTTAACAGGGTTCATCGTAAGCACCACAGGACAGTGACGCTCCATGACCAAAGTTGGCAATTCCAAATATTAGTATATTAAAGTACTCCAGAGATATAATAATATGCACCTATTGGATAAGGCACACAGATATAATTCAGAGGATATTGTTCCAGGTGTTGCACCCTAAAGGTACACATTTTTAATGACACTATATTATCTACAAGATGTAATGCATACTGGAAAATGAACTGGAAGGAAACCAGAGCGGTACTAAACAATTTCAGGCAGTTAATGTCCTGTCCTTCTCACCAAACAATATAACACCAGATCCCATAACTCCAAGTCGTTTTTGTGTCAGGAAGACAGGAAGGATGGACAGTAAAGCGAGAAGCCAATCAATTGAGGGACTGAGCAGTCAACACGTGCCGTCCCCCTCTTTTCCCTTGATCCCTCCGCTAGCCGGTAAAGCGGCACCTGTCACAGTGTTTGAGCAGATGTGGGAAAAAAACAGAGGCACTTCACAACACTGTCATTCACATTCATAATAGGCATTGCAGTATAAAGAGGGCCATTAGGGGCCCAACCTGGGAGCCATTAAATCATTTTAAATCGCTGTAACATCCCATTAGTGTCAGTGGTGAGACCACATAATAGTCTATATTATAGAGCGCAGCAGTGCGGCCCATTTGGGGTAAATCACAGGCTCTGGTGCAACTCCTTGGCCTACGAGTGTGGGGACACTTGTACAGAGGACCGAACTCGTGAGGACGACACTCAAAACTGATAATAGCTAGTTCGCTCACTCAAGGGTGGAGCAACATTGAAGCTGCATCTCTGATTTATCAATTGTCTTGTATAAAATCCGCTGGCATCTTTTCAGCGGTCTGTGGATTTGCATAGTGGAAATGGAGAATTAACGATGTGCAAATGCAGGCAAGACAGAAAATTATGTATTTACAACAAAGCAAGATATTAAAACGCTGGCTATTTAGAGCCTCTCGTAATGAGCTGTACGTGACAAAGGCATTGTAGTCGGAATAATCTACAGTAAATGGTGCGTGCCGTTAATGTCTAAGGTGCGGACAGCGAGTGGGCAGTTAATTAAGGAAGATGAATACATTTGGATCTCTGGCAACACAACACAATTACAACCAGCGTCTTTCTTTAAACTGCTTCTGCTGCAGCCACTAAAGTGGTAAAACAAATAAGAACAGGCTTCAGTACTATAAGTGTGTGTGTGTATGTGCGTGTGTACACATCTCATGTGAAATAGGCAACTAGGGCCCTGCACATCTTTCTTCTTTTCCTCCAGATGATAAATCGCCCCAGTGATGGACCCTTCCACTGCCCTACGAATTTTTAAAGGAACAAAGCAATGATGAATGGAATAATGCCACTTCGCAAGCAAACACCTCTCAGGCTGATAAAAAAGATTCACCAATGACAATTGGGGGACACCGGTGACCCGGGGAGCGGTCTTTGGGGTATGCCCCCCAGAGGAAGCCAGTGATGGAAGGAATCGCCATTAGGGGGAAGATTAAGTGGCCTTTCCTTTTTCCCCTCACTTAATTATACATGCAAGAGTCGCCAAACCGTGCTACCATAAAAAAAGGAGAAGGTAGGGTGGGGTGGGGGACTGGTTCTTTGTTTCAGCAACTCATGCCACTTTGATTGCTTATTGGCTGTCTCTCTTGACAACCTGCCGGCCACAGAAACAAATCCCATTGGCCACAGTGCACCTGTCAGGAGCAAGAGAGAGAGAGACGAGAGCATTCAGAAAATTCGAAGAGGAACTCTGGGATGGGTGGAGAAAAAGAGCAGGGGAAAAAAATGTTCCTGTCAAGCCTCGGTGCCTCAGGAGAAGAAAAAGTCTTATGTGGCACATCCAAAACTCAGCAGACAAACAAGGAAGTGGACCTCTTCTACTTCTTATTAAAGGAGCCGTGGTCCAACACAAGACCGCACCATCATTCAACTCTGTCAATCTTGCGCTCCGAGAGGTCTCGGCTGCAAAGTGCACGTTCAGAACTCTGCAGCTTGGTTTTTAAGAATGTTCCCACCCATTCCTTGTTTTTTTCCCCATGACTAGCAGGGCGCACTGAGAAGAAAGGCGCAAAGAAAAAAAAACTGTCATTTCAAGACCGACAGTTCGCATCAAAAGTGGGCCACGAGATTGCGACTTTCATGGCTCTTTGGGTAAATTCCCAATCCGTGCTGCACACATCCGACGTGTCAACTGAGAAACACCCCCCCTCAACCCTATCAACATCTCTGACGTACAAAACAGAAGCGCCCTGCAGATAGCAAATGTGAATAACGAACGACACTTTCATCAGGGTTGCGTGGAGGACAGAGTGAATAATTAAACACCACGCCTCGTTGATTCGGCCCACTCATCTTGTTTTATGGGAATAACCAGAAAGACTTCAAACGTGCAATGCCAGGAGTGCTTGACAAACTGAGGAATCAACAAGACCTGATATCGAATGCATAAACTAACACGAGGCTAAAACATTTATCCGATCATTACCCAACTGACACAGCACAAGCACCTCAAAACATGCGAATGAATGCATACAAATGTAATATAAGAATAAAATACAAAAGAGAAATGAAATATGGATGGTGAATTTGTCATATGGATGTCTGTTACAAAGAAAGATGTTGAATGGAAGTCTGCAACATCGACGCCGTCTGTGAAATCCTCCCCAAAAGATGAGGAATATTTCAGAGCATAACACTGGGCGTACATCTATGTTGTATAAATATCTCATCAGCTCTCCTCTCTACAATTTTACACTAGTGCAAAATAAGCTGCTGGATTTCCAGATTTATGACCTGCCGACTTTAATCTTTGAACATGAACAACTGAAATGACCTAAAACATTCAAACATGTGGAAATCACTGAATAACTTGTTGAAAATATTATAATGAAATCAAACAGCGCAACTTTTGGTTCATGCAGAGTTGTAGTCTTCTAACAGTGTGTGTAGAACAATACTGCAGATCGAAGGATTCTTCTCTTTCTTCTCTTTGTTACACTTTCTTTCTTGCTCTTTCTTTCATTCTTCTCATCCTTCACATTCCTTTTTAATTCTTATTTCCCCTTATTCTTTCCGTTACTCACTTTCATTCATTAATTTTTCGGAATATGTCATTTTCTTCGTTCAATCTCCTCCGTCCTTCCACCAGGATGTAAGTGCAAACACTAAGTGAAAAAGAGGATGTCGCTTCCTCGACATAAAACTCCATGCAAATCTGTATTAACATTTATGAGTGAAAAGCATTCATAATTAAACATAATCTGAGAGTGACGAGTCGAAAGTGACATTAATGGTAGAAATGAGATTGGCACACACACACGCACATACACACACACACACACACTGCCAGAATGAAAAGAATGGAACTCCACTTAAAACATGAAGGGTGTTAAAATGCTTCCTCGTGACAGCTGTAAATCAGTTTGCCATGTTTGTTGGAGAGGCACAACTGTAAAACTGTAATCCATAACTGAAGTGCGGGAAAAGGGCAGGACTTCAATGAAAGAACCGGCCCTTTTTTCTTTATTTAACCTACTTAAACTTGCAAGAGAGTTGCGTAGATATTTATTCCTGAATCAGCGAACTGTCTCCACACTAGTTCGCTCCGTCATGTCATAAAGATTATCCATGCAGTGAACTAAGCAGACAGCCCAAAAAACAAAAGCCTTCTCGTCTGACTTGCCTGATTGCCGTTGATTATAAATTATGCAGTCATTGTAGGCCCACAGAAGAAGACATCTCCTCATCCCCAGTCAAGTGTAATTACTGCGGAGGTCTGCAGGCATCCGTGTGATCTCCGCCTGACAGGAACATTGACTGATGACCTTCCCTGTGAAAGACTCCCTGCTCGGGTCACCGGACCCCCACCTTCGACATCTCAATAGAGTCCTGACACTCGACTTTCGAAAACCTGTTATTGACAAATCAGAGCGTTAGTGCCGCATCCATGTCTCGCCCATCACTCCCCATCACTTCCTGGGTGGGAGAGATGAGCGCTCTCTTCAGGGCTAATTTGACACGGCCTGCTTGGCTCGCCATAATTGCTCTGTCACTGTCAGGCCTCGGACGGCCCCACTGTACGCTTTTTTGGACGTACAATTACGACGCCCGTTTACCGGGCACCATTACGCCGGGTCCCGCGCCACCGCTGACATGCCTCATCAGACCCAAGATGCGGCCCATTAATGAATGATGTTAGCATTTCTCTTAAAGTTAGCCTGCCGCTAATAAACAGCCAGTGTTCCATGAAGGAGCATCGCCGTTTGGTCTGACAAGATATTTATTGCGCATCTGACGGAGGAGGGCGGGCGAGATGGGGGAAGATATTAAGGGAGTTTATGGGCTATACAACTCTCGTGGACTGAACTATAGGAAAAAGCGAGGTCATTCTTCTTCGATGACACTTGTTCTTTCTTATATCTCTCTCTGTGTGTGTGTTTGTGTGTGCAATGAAGAGGACTCCTGCCGTGACCTAATGGTGGTGGTATCCTCTAAAGAGCTCTTGTTTCCTGCCCTTCCCCTAGGGTGACACAACAGGAGCCATCCTTCCCGGGAGGGGTCAACATCCATCATGGCCCAAACACCCGCCACTTCCCGTTCTGAGGTAATTATACGCTGATCAGAGCCGGCCGAGGTGTCACCCTGCGGCGGCGGCGCACACAAACACACTCATAACCGAGTTGCCATCTCTGGGTGTCAACTCCTAGCTAGTGTCCGCCCCGCACTCTGTGAATGTGTGAGTCTCACTTTTGACAACGCACAGGAAAACTAATGAAGCCCAGAGAAACCAGGCTCAAACAGGAGAAAAAATGGCTCCTCATTAGAGAGCTGACAATCAAAAGTCCGACATGAAATGGACAGACTTTTACCGAAGGCCCACTGGGGGGTGGGCTTCTGTATTTATATGCATTTAAAGTGTTTGGAGACTGTTGCTTTGAATCATTTGACAAAACATGGGAGTAGATGGAGGCGGATTTGATTGATAATGAATACTGGTGTACTGTTTTTGAATCCCGTGCAGGACAGACTGCATTCTGCCAACTATTTGGTACTTTTCTGACCTCATGCAGGAATAAGCATTTTAAGAATATGGTCCAGTTGAAATGCAGACAATTTTTGAGGACTTTTGTGATAATTTATAAGCATCAAAAGTTGTGGATCTATTCTGCTAAATATTTGACTGCATGTCAATGTATCCTAAACGACTAAAATGATATAACTAAAGCAATCTCCATTGCGCTGAGAGTGCTTCTCTTCTTGTTAAACTGAACAGTCGCATCAGAGGACATAAGCGTGCTCAGGTTCGGAAGGCAAAATGCAGTGTGAGTGCAGGCCATCAGAGGAGAGGGGAGGGGGGGGGGGGATCAAACAAAGTTATTTTGAAAGATTTTGGAAATCTGCCCATGTACTTCCATATTATGTTTTGTACTATAGGTGTTTTATTATAGTATGTGTTTTACTATACTTTGGGTGTCAATGGCTACTGATTTCTGGACTGACAGTTTTAATTTACTAGAACTTCTATGTTAAGCTGCTTTGCCACACTCTACATTGTAAAAGCATCATAGAAATAAAGATAACCTGAACTGAAGTTCTAATAGTCCTCAAAACATTATTTTTGTGTTCAGCAGAAGAAAAACAAACATTTTAAACCCCTCGAGGACGAGTAAACAGTGAATAAATCCCAATCTTTGGATGAACTATCCTTTTAATCTTTTTATACGTGCTTCAGAACTTGCGTAGTTCATGAAATATGCTTAAAAAGCAGCTTTTTTTATGTTAGGATGACTTCGAACAGGACTAAGCAGTGACCTTGAAATGTAGGAAATTGTAGGTTGTTCTCTAATTTGACATCCACTATAAATTAGCATGCTACTCTCAACTCGCCCAGCATTATCTCTTCAAAGCTTAATGTACAGCACGCTACTCAAACTTATTTTTTAATTTGTTTATTGATCCAAGCAGGCAGAGAAATACAATTACCTGCGATAGTGCCACAAAGGATCCATTTTCCACTATTGATCAGTGAACCTTGCGCTCATTGTTGAGGCGTTACATTTTTTAATGCAATTCACAATTAAACAGATAACTCTCAATAACTGCAGTCTTAATGAGCTGTGTGTTCCCGACATAAACACAAAGAAAGCACGCCTCGCGTTTCTGCTGAAGTATCTGTTTTCATCTCTCCCTGTGTTTGGTTGCACAATGAATAAACTCATTAATTTAGTTAATTGTTTGACCCTATCTTTACTTTCTCGGATGACAGTCTCGGAGAGAAAGGGAACAAAGGCCCTGTGCAACATTACTGTTAAATAAACAAGTCAATAATGCTCGGCCGGCTGATTAGGCAGTGTGCGAGTCTCCCTCTCAGGAGCTGATGAAATTGTTCCAGTGTGTTTTTGACAGCTCGACTGCAGACGGCGGTGGAGGCTATTACGATGAAGCTTCTGCTTGTAACAATTAAAGTAAGTCCTGCACAATGTCCAGACAAACCACACATGATCGGCCGCACGCCATCGCTCATTCAGACAGACCTTGAACAAACTGTTTATTTTATTATCTACAAGCATTTTCTATGAATGTGGATTTTTCTTTCCCCCTTGGTGGTTGTGTTTTGGTTTTGCGAAGGATTTGCCATTTCAGATTCATGAAAAAACTGAATAATAGCGAATCACTATTCAGCTGCCATTAACAATTCTTATTTAGTATGTCTGAAGTGGTTTATTTCATAAATCATCATTTGGTAAGACTTTAGGTCACAATTCACAGTATTAACAAACTATTAACTAACACTACCAGCTTAATAAACTACTAATTAGCTGTTTATTAATAGTTAGTAAGGTAGAAGTTGGGTTTAGGTTTTGAGTACGATTAAGGATGTAGAATAAGATCGTCCTTTATAACTACTAACGAATGGATAACATCCTAATGATAGGCAGGTAATAAGCCAGTAGTTAATAGCATGAATTGTGACATAAAATAAAGTGTTAACCATGATTTATATTTTCAAATGAACAGTTAAATGGACAATAAAAAACATGATTTATGAAAATCAATGCAAACTGAGTCCTTTGTTTTACCAAATCAAATCTTCAAATGATGCTTGAAGATTTGATGATTAGCTTGTCTTCATCATGTTGCTTTTATATATTATATATGTGTAATAGACATACACAACTGTTCAAAAGTTGAACGATTGTTTTCAAATTTCACGATAGCGCATGGTTAATTGCAATGGATTGATTACAATTAGGAATATCAATCTATTAACAGGCGTAATATATACACAGCATATATTATTCACAAAACTGCTAATTATTTTAAATATATTACACACACTACCTGACGAAAGTCTTGTCGATCCCAGTTGTCAGAGCAACAAATATTAACTTCACTTCTAGTAAAAGTGGCAGAAGGTCGATTACTTAGATGAATCATCTGTTAAACTGCATCCCAATCATCACAAATACTGCAGAAGAACTATTGGAACCCGCGTGGACCCAAGATTCTCACAGAAATCAGTCAAGTTTGGTGAAGGAAAAACATGGTTTGTGGTTACATTCAGTATGGGGGCGTGCAGAGATCTGCTGAGTGGAGTAGCGCTTCTTCTCATACTTCAGCCTCCACAAAGTTCCTGAAAGCAAAGAAGGTCAAGGTGCTTCAGGACTGGCCAGCCCAGTCACCAGCCATGAACATTATTAAGCATGCCTGGGGTAAGATGAAGGAGGCGGCATTAAGGATGAATCAAAAGAAACTTGATGAACTCTGGGAGTCATGCAAGAACGCTTTCTTTGCCATTCCAGATGACTTTATTAATAAGTGATTTGAGTAATTGCAAAGATGTATGGATGCAGTCCTCCAAGCTCATGGGAGTCATACACAATATTCATTTTCCTTCCACTGCACCATGACTTTATATTCTATACTGGACATTATTTCTGTTAAGCGACAAGACTTTTGTCTAAGCAAAGTCAGGCCATACTATCCTAATTAAATAATTAAAAATCAAGGCATGGACATGTTTTATTTTGGTAAAATAAGCGTAATCTAGAGGCTTTTGCCTTTTATTTAAGCCACTCCAGACACCAAATGATCAACTAAAAGTCAAGTTATTATTTGCTGTTCCTAAAACTTGGATAGGCGACAAGACTTTTGTCAGGTAGTACACATTTACTTAAAAATATATATACTACTTTGTATATACAATGTACAAAAAGAAAAATTGAAAACCATTTAGAAATCTGCTTTCGATTACACTTTGATAAACAATGGCAAAGCTAGTGTACATGCTCCTGCAAATAACATATAGAGAACAACCCATTGTGCAAGTTTATGGTTAACTAAAGCGATTGTCTTGAAAAATCACCACTTGCAGTATTTTTATAAATAATAAGATCACATCCCAATAACAGGTTACAAACCCATGTAGCCCTCAAGGACCTGCACAACACACCTATGGCACAACGAAAGGCCATAATTTGCTGTATTTACCCACAACTCCACAATCCATCTGCTGTTGCAGTCAACATTGTCATGCTGCAGTGCATCGGCACCATCTAAAGCATTATCAGTAGAGCTCGACGTGTGCTCAAGAGTGCTCAGGGCAAAGAAGAGACGGGGCCCGTACCAGTCCATTATTCCATTTGCTCTGAAAAACAGATTTGACCTCTCAGCGGTGGAGTGGTGCGTCACGGGCTGATGTGTGGCTGACAGTGCAAAGGGCCGTGTGTCTGGATAGGCTAATTAGAGGAGCGGTGGCACGAACGCGCTAGCAGCCCCGGCTAAATCCCATTATTTGGCTCCCTTCCCGGCGAGAGTGAATTGTATGTCAAGTAGGATGCATGTGGTAACTGCTATGAAATTACAGCTGCCGGAAGGCTGGAGGGCGAGTAATGCACATCCATTGTGTCATCAAGTGCATCCAAATAAGCAGACCTAAAAGGGAGCACGAGTGTAAGCACCGGCAGGGGCCTCCCACCTGATGCGGCCCTGGTGTTTGTACTCGCTTCTCGTTTGGTGGGGTTCTCTTGCTGCTGTGGACAGGCTGGAATCCAGGGTGTAGGATGAATGGCTTTAAATCAGCTTGTGTTCATGCATTTGGTCACCAAAATAAATAAATAATATAATAATGAATCAGTTATACTACAACAGGCGGTTCATTCCTCTGTGGTGACCCCGGATTAATAAAGGGACTAAGCCGAAAAGAAAATGAATGAATAAATAATAATACAACAATTAAACAGGGCTATAATAAAACATTCATTCATTCATTTTCCTTCAGCTTAGTCCTTTATTTATCAGCGGTCGCCACAGCAGAATGAACCGCCAACTATTCCAGCATATGTTTTACACAGCAGATGCCCTTCTGGCCGCAAACCAGTACTAGGAAACACCCATGCACTCTCACATTCACACACACACACTATAGCCAATTTAGCTCCTCCAATTCACCTATAGTGCATGTCTTTGGACTGTGGGGGAAACCGGAGCACCCAAAGGAAACCCACGCCAACATGGGGAGAACATGCACTCTCTATGCAGAAATGCAAACTGGCCCAGCTGGGACTCGAACCAGCGACCTTCTTGTTGTGAGGCGACAGTGCTAACCACTGAGCCATCATTCCGCCTATAACAAAACAATGCGGGTCTTAATAAAAGGTTTATAAGAAACAATATAGTACTAGATATAGTATAGATTAGATTTCCACCATCACAATACATTTCCTAGTGAACCAGTGGAAATAAGCTAAAATAATGTACAAATATGACTGATAATAATAAATAATAAAATATGACAAATAATATAAAATATGAAAAATAAAAAATATGTACAAATTTTTTATTTAATATTATTTATTTAAATTTGTACAACAAAAAAAGTTATTGCGTAAAAAAGCAAAACCTTGACTATTAAATTGATTATTAAAAAAATTTATGTTAATGTAAATATTACTAAAAAAGTATAATAATAACAACAACAATAATAATATCAATAACAACATCAACAACAACAACAACACTAATAATAACAATAATAATAATAATAATATTAATAATAATAATAATAATAATAATAATTAATATTATTATTATTATTATTATTATTATTATTATTATTATTATTATATTTTTTTATTCTTGGATATAGTTTATTTATACAATTTAGCTTTTAAATTACAGTAAATTACATTTAAAAAGTGTGAAAATAAATTAAATATCATTTGCATTTTACAACATTGATTATTATTATTATTATATATAATAATTCAGAACACTTATATTTTGCTGTGCATTCCAATGTTCTTAAAAGTTAATCCCATGGGTTAAGTCTGGCCTAAACATCCCAATATCCACCAACCCCAGAGCTGCTCTCCAATATATGAAGATGCTGAATAATCAGTTATTATGTGTAGCCATTAACTATTAATTAATTGAGTGTGTTGGGATCGAAAAGCATCAAAACAGCTCAAAGTAAACCCTCAATTTAGTACTGATGTCCTGCGGATTCTCTCTCCAGAGCTGGAAGAAATCCAGTAAACCTGAGTGGAAAAACTCTGCTTTATTACAGATAGAAGAAAGGGAGGACTGTCAACAGAAAAACTCTAAAGCTGTCAATGAAGACACAAGCCAGACTTTCCACAAATCTATTATGAATGAAATAAATCCTGGCAAAGAGGCTAGAGAGAAATCACACTCGCACACAAATGTACAAAAGGACAGGGCCACAGAGAGCGCCTTTCACCAAGAAGCGTTCATTAAAACAACATGGGTCAACAAGCCTTTGCTTTTAGCACAAACTGCCCATATATCTGTAAGGCGATCTGAAGGAAAACAGAGGACTGGTCCCTGCTACTCAACAGCAGAGGGAGGGGGAAAGAGAGTTTGTAAGGGATCTCCCAAAAATTTCCTGACACACAGAATTATTTGGAAAAAAAAGTGAATGAGCAAAATCTAAAGTTTTGGGGGGAGGGGAGAGGGGTTGGGTGGGAGGTGCACTGCAGATCTTGATGGTCAAAAAAAAAAAAAAAAAAAAAATCAGAATTGAGTCACTTGAACAGTGACAGAAAAGTGTAAAAGCAGCCTTTGTGAAAAACTCAATAGTAAATGAGCAAACAGGGTGATTTTCAGATCATTTTTGTTGTATAAACTCAAAATTAATTAACAATAGCTGTATATATTACTATATGGTTTTTAGACTTATTTCAGTGACTTTAAAAAAGTGTAAAAAACACATGCATGACCCTATTACATCATATACATCATATACGCATGCCACTTGCATATTATTGTAGATAAATGTAATGGCGTCAGATTTTATCCTAAAATATTTCTTTAAGAAACTGGAAAAAGCTCAAATTTCAGGCCTTTTTAACACTTCTAGTGACCTAAAACCCCCTCAGAAACAACACAAGTCAACAAAGCTTTGCTTTCTGCACAAACTGCCCTTATATCTGTAAAAAGATTTGAAGGAAAATAGAGAACCAGTACCTACAACCCAACAACAGAGAGCTGGAAAAAGAGCTTGTTGTCAAAACGAAACTCCCCAAAATTTGATACACACAGAATTCTTTGTGAAAAATTGAACAAGCAAACAGGGTCAGATCATTCTGTGGCATTACTATCTGTTTTTTAGACTTATTTTAGTGACTTTAAAAACTAAAAAAACACATGCATATCCCTATTTTTTCTCAAAAATATAACATCATAGATATACTGTATGCCAATTGCATACTATTGTAGGACTCCTAAAAATTTGAACACACATAGAATTCTTTGTGAAAATGTGAACTAGCAAACAGGGTCGTTTTCAGATCATTTTGTGGTATTACTATATGTTTTTTTAACTTATTTCAATGACTTATTTCAGTTATTAGACCTATTTCATTTTTTTAGACTTATTTCAGTGACTTTAAAAGTGTAAAAAAAGCACATGCATGACCCTATTTTTCTCCAAAACAAAACTGGCCATATACCTGTAAGGCGATCTGCAAGAAAACAGAACCTGCAACCCAACAACAGAGAGCGGGAAAAATAGTTTGTTGCTGCAACGAAACTCAGCAAAATTTGATACAGAATTCTTCGTGAAAAAAGGGAACAAACAAAAAGGGAGTTTTTCAGATCATTTTATGGTTTTATGAGTACTATTTTTTTAGACTTATTTCAGTGACTTGTTTCGACTTAAAAAGTAAATGTAATAAAGCACATGCAATCCTATTTTTCTCCAAAACAAAACATCATACATACATGCCACCTGCATATTATTGTAGCACCGTTTGTGCTAAATGCAATGTCATCAGATTTTATCTTAAAATATATTATAGGAAACTGGAAAAAGTTCAAATTTCAGGGCTTGCCAACACCTCCTGAGTGTTCAACCTGATTTCACCAAGTAGGACATGTTCCTGGATTAACATCTATATTGATCCCGGAACAACATTCCAATCAGCCAATCAGAATTTACCGTTTATGTTAAATTTAGGTTTTCGGTTAGGTTTATGCACTTCTACATGATTGTTATCCAATTATTATTCCCCTTGGATTTTGTGAATAATTTACAGTTATGGTTGGGTTTAAGGGTAGGGATGGATCACATTTTCGAACAAAATTGATGTTCCAGGATCAAAAATATGTTCATCCAGGATCAATGGTCAACAAGTCTTTGCTTTCTGCACAAACTGGCCATATATCTGTAAGGTGATCTGGAGGAAAACAGAGGACCGGTACCTGCAACCCAACAAGAGAGCAGGGAAAGAGAGTTTCTTGCCGAAACAAAACTGCCCAAAATTTGATACACAGAATTCTTCGTGAAAAAGATAACAAGCAAACAGGGAGATTTTAGGATCATTTTGTGGTATCACAATGTGTTTTTTAGACTTATTTCAGTGACTTTAAAAGTAAGTGTAATAAAGCACATGCAAAACCCTATTTTTCTCTAAAATAAAACTGGCCATATATCTGTAAGGCAATCTGAAGGAAAACAGAGAGCCAGAAGCTGCAACCCAACAACAGAGAGCGGGAAAAAGAGAGCTTGTTGGCGCAACAAAACTCCCTAAAATTCCTGACACACACAGAATTCTTTGTTCCAGAGTTTTCCGGGACGGCGGCAGTTACCTTGGGTCTAATCACACGTGCGTTATTTAGACTTCAAACACCCAGCTCTGATGAAAAGTATGTCTCCTGCTAATATCTGCCAGCACGCTCGGGTTAAACTGCCTAAGAAGCTTATTTCCATCATAAATAATGCATATTCAGATGTGCTTGACTTTGCTAAAATAAGAATCGCCCCTGTGATTGACATCAGGGTTTGTTTAAGCCTCAGTTTCACCTTTGGAAATAGATCTGTCTGGTTTCATATGTAGATGCGGGTACAACTGTGACAGCCCACCCGTAATGTAGTTATATATTGCACAACTATATTTGGACGAGCGAACACAAATCGTCTTAGTCCATTCATTCACTGTGGCAGATAAAGAGACGGAGTAGAAAGCTGTCGCAAATAAACGGCACGCCGACTGATTAGACGTCACCATCTGATCAACAGATCGCAAACGTGAAAAAAGCCAGATTCAGTCACTCTGACACAAATTTATACGTATTTTCTGAAAATACAAGAGGGAATTGGAACATTAGCTCTGGCGTTTGCATGTCTATCTGGATTTATTACAGACAATATTATGGATTGTAAACTAATTATACAAAGTAGGCTAAATCTATCAAGGTATTTATGTTTAAAAGCACTGCGAACCCATCTGGAGAAATGTAGTTTTTCATCTCCAAGCAAGCGAGAATAGAGGAATATCTTGTCTTATTTCTTTTAGCTTGTCTGAAATAAAACAAATAGAAACATTTAAAAGTTTCTATGGTCAATATCATTAGCACTCTTAACAATTGCATTTATTTGTTCGATTGGCTACAGAACAAACCACTGTTCCTCAATGACCAGTCATACCAGATGAATTCTGCTGAACTAAATTAGATATTAGACATGGACAAGTGTTTACTCGTTGTTTTTTGAAGGTGTGCTGTATGAAATGTAATTTTATTATTGTTTTTATATACAGGTAACTTATTTATTTTTAGTATGGAGAGCTCTGCTGTGACATGTGAATTTCCCTTTGGGAATTAATAAAGTCAAACAAAAAAAAAAGTTAAAAATGTATTATTTTTTATTTCATATATTACGTTTTTAGTTCTGATACTCCTAAAAATCATTCTTCATAAATCCGCAGATTTTTGTTTATACAAAATTCACTGCAGAAATAGAGAAAAATGTCAGCAGATTCGGTCTGGCCCTATATACAGTATAAGTCTTCTAAACTAATCCCAATTAAGAATATTTTTGTTTGTGTATACTGTATATGTGCAGTGCTCAGCATAAATATACCTCCTTTAAAAATGAATTTTCCTAATATTTTCTCAGTGAATAACGACATGTTTTATTAAACAGTTTGATTTATTACAGTAATAATGGGGTCGTCACCCAATGATTTTTAGAAATATAAATATAAAACATTTAAATTCTAATAGGGTTTTGCAACATTTATAAAATACAGACTTAAGTTCAACTAAATGAAAGATTTTTACAGTTCTCTGGATTTTTCCTCTTGATTAAAGTTTTATTTAATATTTTTACATAACATATTGATTTGTACTAATTTATGGACCATGATCTTCAGGTATCTTGTTATATTTGTTCAGGTTAGTTAGTTTTTGCTACTGACTAATCTAATGTTCACAAATATCTTATTGTATAACATTCTGCTAGTATAGAAATGATTAATTTAAAAGAGGTATCTGTAAGGGGACACTCTGTATACAGTATTTATACATAATGCTTCTTACTAAAGTCCAAACAAAACTTTCAAATTATATAAAACATCAAGTGATTAGCCGCCACAACCTAATAAACAAATCGCAAATGCAGAAAGAGCCAATTTCAGTGCACTCTGACACAAATTTATACATCACTTCATGAAATACAAGAGGAAATTTGAATACTAGGTATAGCGCTTCAGACTGGTACGTTCCCCGTTCCATCTGGGCTTATTACAGACACAATTATGGATTGTAAACTAGTTAATGAATACAAAGTAGGCTAAATCTATTGCAGTATTAATGTTTTAAAACACTGCGAACGCATCTGGAGAAATGCAGCTGGAGTTTTTCATCCACGAGCGAGCACAGATGAATATCTCACAACATAATTTCCCTCATCCAGATTTTTTTTAAGACCGCGGAAATGTATCCCATTCTATATTAATCCCACTCCGTACGCTGATGTTAGTAAGGAGCTCATATCTCCATTCTCCCTCCTTTTCCTCCTCCTCTTTTTTTTTTCTCCTGAAATTAGCACATTGAATGTCTCGGAGTTGCTGCTAATAGCAACAGCACCTCGGGATGGCAGGGGCTGTTCTGATCAGACAGACGAAGGCTTAACGTTTGACCTTGGGACACGATATTAAGCTATTGTGGGGACGGATGACATAAACTTGAGCTTATAATGGTAGAGGCACATGTGTCATGGATGCAAAAGGGACTTTCATGCATCAAAACAATGGAATACAGAATTAAATTATATATGTTTTGTGCATTCAAACATCTTTCGGTGTAGTAGTAGTTTATCGCATAACCCCCTGCAAAAATCTTTCTTTTTTAAGAATTCAGGGATATTTTGAACGCAAATAATTAAGTGATAATAGGGGCCTAATCATTTGGTACCCCCAAAATATCTTTCAAAAATTTTTTGGCATATTTTGAACACAAAAAAGTAAGGGCTAATAGGGGGGCGAATCATTTTGACAATATATATTGTTTATTTCTACACTGTACAAATATGATAAATAAGTCACAACAACATATGTCTTCGTGTTAACTATAACTTAATCAACTAAGTTCATGCTTCTAACTTTATATATTAAGTTAAATAAGCTCTTTTAAGTTGGTTTTATGTCATTTAAGTTAAAATGACCGATATGTTCAATTTGATTCAACTTAAAAAATGAAGGAAACCAGATTCTTTTTACAGCGTACATAAATATTGTGAATAATTACCAAAACCTTAATTTATTAAGTTATATAAGCTCTTTTAGGTAGGCTTAATGTCATTTAAGTTGAAATGACTCGTATGTTTAATTTGATTCAACTTAAAAATTTTAGGCAACCAGGATTTTTTTTTTATGTGTAAATAAATAGTTTAACTAATTAACATCCAAACCCTTAATTAAATAAGCTCTTTTAAATTGGTTTCATGTCATATAAGTTAAAATGACCAATCTGTTTAATTTGATTCAACTTAAAAATTTAAAGCAACCAGGATTTTTTAATATACATAAATATTGTAACTGAATAACATCTTAACTAAAATGTAAAATTTTTGAAGAAAAATTATACAAAACACACCTCAAGGGTGTAATAAATGCCACACTAAATGATTAAACAGATCACAGTCTAATAAACAGATCAAAAATGATAAAAGGCCATAATTCAGTTACTTTGACACAAATGTATATTCTAGTAATCAAAAAAATAATTATTGAAGATTATGAAACTTATTTAATTTAACAATTTACTAAGAATTTTTACTAAACTTAAGTAAACCTAAAATTTAGAAATCCATATTCTCTCAAATTTTGCAACCACACAGAAAACTTAATTAATTTAAACAAACACAACAATAATAAAAATTATTATTATTACTATTAATATTATTGTATATTTTGTTACTTTCTATTGATCGGAGTGGTAAGAGATTGTAACAACAGCTTCCGGTAATCATAATAAAAATCAGATAATAAACCAAACTTTACTGGGTTGCATCAATCAAAGGGTCGTACAAATTCCATTTAATAAGTCACACAGTATGATAAGCTGTTTATGAGATGATTTACGGGTTGGTCATGCAACTAAACATGTCTGTTTTACAATTTAAGTGAATATAACTTAATGTATTTAAGTGAATATAATGACATAATGTGGTTAATATTTTTTATTCATCACATACTATCCATGTGCACATATATACATTATTATTTACAAAGTTAATTGGACGAGGACACCAAAATGTGACCCATATTCAAATATTCATAAGACACAATCCTGCATATTGAGGAAAGCCAAACTACACGCACGAGCGACAGATAGTATCTAATATCTGTAGTCTTAAACATGGCTCACATTTGCTTTGACTCAAAGTGCAGTAATCTGCCTAATTTATTCACAGGCATTCGCAGTTTCAAAAATAGCTCATCTCGTATGTGCGAATATAAACCCTTTAATTATGCTTTTGACAATGTTTCAGTAAACCCAAGGCCAGAATGACACCACAAGACAAAGAGGATGCGCTTCCACATCCTTGCTTCGGACTGAACCTTTGCTATTTGTGCAACTTTGTTGTGTTCTTCCAGTCCTCCGAGAGAATCATTTGATCTTGTTTAGTTCATTATTCATCTAGAGGGAACCTGCTGCGGCTTGTGTATAAATGCCATATGAAAGCATTGTGATCTGAGGATGCAGCTTCACTTTTATCCTCACTCCCCAAACAGATCAATTAGTAAAACTAAACAGTAAATTATTAATCGCATTGCTTTGTGTCCCGGTTTCATCAGCATCAGGAAAACAGTTCGTTAGTGCAGGAAAAACGGGTGATTGAGTGGAGACGAAAGCCGAACTGATGCCACTCCAGCTTCGGAGGGGCGGAATTAAGCGAGCTGTCCGTCAACATCATGTGACGTCCCTTTATCGCACCTGCGCGAAACGGGGTCAATCTGTGTTTCAAAGTCACGGGTGACATATGCCGCCCGATGGGGGCTTGGTGTGCGAGGAAAAAAACACACGCAGGACACACCCTGCAATCAAATAATATTTTTGCACGGAATATTTAAATGAGGCGAATTTTAACGAGCCGCGCTCATTTGCACGCAACCAAGGGGACGTTTCAAATGAGTCCCTTATTTGTCAGGAGACGGCCAGGTGTATAAACTTCTTTTTTTTTTTCTCCCCAGAATAAAATCTGAATTCACAGGTCCTCTCTGGGGCAGCAGATTGCTCCACTGTTCTGAGTTGGGCAATTTGAATAAATTATTCGAGGAGGGGGGGGGGGGGGGGGGGGGGGGGGGGGGGGGCCCTAGAAAGAGAAAGAGAAGGGCTTGGTGGTTCATTTTGCACGAAATTATATTTTTGCTGGAAAGGTTAATTTTGAAGGGAGCCGGAATGGCTGGGAACGCTGCAGTCGCTGGATGGTGTTGCTGGAGGTGGCTGCAGTTATTAAAAGCGATTGCGTTTTCTGCCGGATCTCTCCAGAGAGAAGAATCAGTGGAGATGTTAAACCTTGCTTGACACCCCAGTTGGATAATTGTGGGTGTGGAAGCTAATCAGCAGAACATGTCTCCTCGATTTAAATCTTGTCAGTTAGTCGAGATTAGACCCTCCCGCATTGGGTACCATTAGCTTTGTTGCATGTCAATGTGCTGGAGAAGCTGTTGGCAAGGTCCGGCTGCAAGGGTAAAAGACGAGGCAGATGGGGAGGACCGCAGAAACACACACGTTCCCTTGGTGATGTTATGCGGCGTTTGAAATTGCGTTTGTTACCACTGACCCAAGTGTGAGCCCGAGGAAAGAAAGAGGGAAAAAAAGAAGGATTTGTTCTGATTCTTACTCTGAGAAATATGGAGGGGGAAAAATGATCGTTTGTACAGTGAAAATCGATGATCAAAGAAAGGTCAACAAACCATGATTTGATCAATTGAATGTAAAATACGTGATTTGATGCATTAAATATTGCTGATTAAAGCCATTTTTTTTTAATTTAAATGACAAAATGCGTCATTTTTACGTTGAATTTTGATTCAAAACTAAACTAAATCTATCCATCTATATATAGAACGCCAGTCTCCAAAAATACATACATATAGATTTGTTGAATGTGCAAAACAAACAAAAAATAAACAATCAAACAAACAAAAGCAGGTAAAACATATCTATAATATGCCAAAAACAAATAGACAAACAAGTGAATGAATGAATAATCAAGCAACTTGATATATATATATATATATAATTGGTCATGTTCAGACTTCAGAAATGCATATGTATTTCTTCTCAAAGATATGAAGACTAAAAATGACAACAAAAATGCATGAATATATGAATGTGCAAAAAGATGTGGAGGAAAAAATGTCCATTACATCACATAAAACATGCAAAAAAGAAAAAAGAAAAAAAAATGGCTTAAAATATTACACATTTTCCCGGAAACATTCATATTTTATCCGTGTCCAGACTTCATAAAGGCACATATGTATTTCTGTTCAGAGATATTAAATTATAGCTGAGCTCTTGCTTGAGTGGGATTGTGAAATCCATACATTGACAGCGTAAATGGCCAATAATCTTTGACAGCGTGATCTCATTAATAAAGGGAGGGCATAAATTCTGCGCGCTTCCAAAGGACGACTAATTCAAGAATGTGCAGTGAATTTTATAGCCGCAGTCTGGCTGGACGAGGGCCAGGCCTTCGCATTCCCACCCTGTACGGTAAATATTTGCAACAGATTTCTAGCTGCAGGACAAAAGCTTCTTTCAGCGAGCGGCTGCCGTAGCCTCGCGGCGAACGCTGGGTCAGGCCAAATAAACAACAAAACGGTGCCAAGTTCACCGGCCCTGCTGATTTCTGCATACCAGCACTACTCCTCATCACAGCGGCCTGAGTGCTGACAGATGTTCCTGCACTCTCTCTATTCAGAAGACACACCACATACAACATCTGCAACCTGCACAGGACAGTTTTGCACCCTGAACTGACTGTCTTGATGCACAGTTCTGGTCTGTTTGTGATTGATTCATTAGTGCATAGTATTGAAAAGAGTTTAATAAAGAAAAGGGGATTTAACGTGTAGATCATATAGTAAAAGTCTGCTTGCGAATGTCAACTGTTTGTGATCGTACACTGATTCTGTAGCTCAAACAAGTGCCAAATCAAAGGTTTAGTTCTGAGAATGCATGCACTGATGTACAGTTGCTATCAGAATTATTACCTCTAGAGGAGAGAAGATTTGTTCAACACATTTCTAAACATAATAGTTTTAATAACTCATTTCTAATAACTGACTTATTTGATCTTTGCCATGATGACAGTAAATAATATTTGACTAGATATTTTTCAAGACAGTTTAAAGTGACATTTAAAGGCTTAACTAGGTAATTAGGTTAACTAGGCAGGTTAGGGTAATTAGGCAAGTTATTGAATAATGATGGTTTGTTCTGTAGACTATTAATATATATATATAGCTTAAAGGGGCTAATAATTACATATTTTATTTTAGCCGAAATAAAACAAATAAGACTTTCTCCGGAAGAAAAAATATTATCAGACATACGGTGATACTGTGAAAATTTCCTTGCTCTGTTAAACATCATATAGGAATTATTTTAAAAAGAAATAAAATTCAATGGAGGTTTAATAAATCTGATTGCATCTGTAAGTGACATGCATCTATTTGATTTAAGATGCTTCACTTTTAAAAACATAATAATAAAATAAAATAAACAAGCAGTTTTATATATTTATCTTTTAGATTAAAATATTCTTAAATCATGATGCATTTATTTAAGAAAGGAACGTGATTTAAGATATTAACTTTTGTTTTCTACACTCAAAAAATGACTACTGATTCTTGTTCAAACTACTTATTTAAAAAGAGTTAAAACAACTCAATTCTTAAGTTTTTTTTTTTGGACAACCTAATTGTTTTAATTGTTCAATCCGATTAAAATTGTAAAAATGATTAAGGTAACTTAATTGATTTGTGTTGTGACAACATGAAAGAACTGTGTGGAATTTTTCAGTGTAACAGCAGAATCAAAATTAAGTGAGTTTAAGCTTAAAGCAAGAATAAATACCTTCCATATTGAGAATTTCACTGCAAATTTTAGAAATAACTTAAAAGAAACAACGAGCAACACATTAAACCAAGTTTTGAGGCAGAAGGACTAGTGTTTTCATGCAAAGCGTTTTTGTAGAGCATTTGTGTCAGAAAAATAAACATTAATGGTACATACATATTTGTATTTAATTACAGAAATAATATTTTTCAACTAATTTTTTGGACCATGTAACTTCATATCTAATGTCATAACAAAGTTACCTAATTTTTATTGGTCATCCAATCATAACATTTTCTTGCTACGCTGTGAAAAGCGATGAGTTAAAAAAAGTGAGCAAAACAGCAAAACTGTTAAGTTGACTTTGGGTTTACTCACTCAAAGTGTGTGAAGTTAAATAATCAGTTTTTACTTTTTATTTCCCCCCTAAAATATATAAATCATGCGTAGTGCATTTTTTTTTTAATAACTGATTTATTTAATCTTTCCCATGATGACAGTGCATAATATTTGACTAGATATTTTTCAAGATACTAGGCTAATAATATTAACCTTAAAATGATAAAAAAAAAAAATTAAAAATTGCTTTTATTCTAGCCGAAATAAAACAAATAAGATTCTCCAGAAGAAAAACATTATCTGAAATACCGTGAAAAATTCCTTGCTCTGTTAATCTTGATTTTGAAAATTTTTTAACTCTATGTCGCAGTAAAACAAAATATGGCAATGTCAGATTTTTCCATTATCGTGCATCCCTAATACACACTTATATTCATCGAGAAACAGAGAAAGAGAGAGAGAGTTCAGCTCTGTGATTAGTGGGATCAAGGCTGGGATCAAGGCTGCATGTGCTGTGAGGTTGTTGTGGTTGTAGGCCTGCGGCTCCAGAGCTGTTTATAAACAGTTGTTTCTGGCTATTGAGCTGAATCACCAACAAATCCACGCGCCACAAGAGGCGACAGCAACAGGCGAGACTAGCAGACCGAAACACCGACCCATAACCACACACGTTAACACCCCTCTGAGTGGAGCTGAGCCTGTGGCGAAAAAAACACACACACACACACACTTTCTATTACCAACGAAAAGCTTGATCTGTTCAATTGTAGCCCAGACGCAGCTGTTTGTGTGTGTTGCCTGTGAGAGCTAATAATCATCTGTCCTGTATTATATTCATAATTTAAATAAAGATATGCGGTTTGTCTCATTTTAAATGTAATGAATCATCCGGAAAAAAAAAATTATTAATTTAAAACTAAATATGGAGATTGTTTCGCTCCGGCAATATGTCACAGAGCTAAAATCATTAAATGTTGTCAGAGGCCATGTTGCAGTTTTATTTAGGAGTTTTAATAGCCACTGAAGCATTAATTATTGATAAGCCCCACGATTGATTGGCTGACTAGATAATGTAATTGAAAAATGAAAATCATCACAGTGAGTGTCTGGAGTGTCTGAAATCGACAGTGTGTGTGTCTGCATCTTAGGGGATCACCCTATGTAGGATTTCATCATTACTGCCAGACTATAAAAGTAGTGCTGTGATTAAAAAAAGCTGATTGATTTGGCTCTCATTGGAATTAGCCGTCCCTGCTTTGTCTGAGGGCCCGGTCTGAGTGAGAGTGTGTGTGGGTGTGTGCGGGGGGAAACACTGCTGTCTGTGCGTTCTTGTCGTCAAAAGGTGGCCCCACTCCCTCACATTTTATTCTCACTGCGTTTCTCTCTCTCTCAAATATAGGCGGCTGTGCTAAAGATATCAGTGCCACACACACACAATACACCTATTGATTTTACTATCTGCTGCAATGAGTGATCGTCCACGTCCAATTCCACAATCCAAAGATGAGTTCGATATCCATACGGATGCTGCAAATATATTTCATTAGCAGAAACTGGAAATGGGAAAATATGATTTGATATATATAAAAGATAGCAATTGTGAATGAGCAGAGGTCAAGCCGTTATCTACAATCACAAAAAAACACATTCATATACTTTTAAAATGATCTGAAAATAAAATTATAATAGTGCTTTTTTTTCTTAGCTTTACAGATTGTAAAAATGTGCATTTTTTTGTAGTTATTTTTATAGTGTAAATAGTTAAATATTGTATAAATATGCATATTTTTTCAGAGGGAATGCCTCTTTCCTCTCAAATGTTGTCACTAAGCAATGTCTATATACACTGTTTTGATTAATTTACATAAAACAAAAAGGAAATAACTCGCATATGCCACGATTCTGAAACACCAGAGGTCAAACTACTTTCATCAAAAAAGAGAAACAGATGTTATAAAGTAAAATAAATAAATAAAATAAATATTAGTGATGCATAAATAAAAACTATTTTAAAAAGTCTTATTTTCAGCTTTAAATATTTTCTAGAAAGAAAGTTCAACTAATATTTAATATATTTCAGATTTAAATATATTGAATGTACATACATGCATATTAGGGCTGCACAATATATCGTTTCAGCATCGATACCGCAATGTGTGCATTTGCAATAGTGACATGGTACACTATGCGATGTTAATGTGAATTATAGTTGACGGAGCTACAGAACACATGTGATTTGTAGAGTCGCTGCGAAGTTTAAACCATAATAGAGTGAGGTTTATGATTGGATATGTTTTTAAGGCCTGTGAATGAGCATTTCAAGAGTTTAGAATATTTGGACACAAAAAATATGATGTTTGGAGGTAACAAAAATGTATTGTATTGAACTATTTATACAGAATTTATACAATTTATGCAAAAAATAAATAAATAAATAAGATAAATAAAAATCGCACTTACAATTTTGTCTTGTTTCTAGTCCAAATATCTGTAAGTCAAAGCGAATACAAGATCATTTTTGCTTACGCCACTGGCAGATATATGACTTGTTTTAACGAAAAACCTTTCATTTTGATTTATTTCTTCTAAAGGTGAAATCAAAACAATATTTTACTTGATCTAAAAGTTTTTTTTGATATTTGCACTAGAAACGAGACAAAGCAGTGCAGGAAAAGCATTTTTTGCATTGTGATTTATTCAATTTCTATACCTGATTACTTTTAGACTCCCCAGAAAACTGTCAATAGAGCTATTCAAACCATCTTATAAAACTGTATTCATATCACAATGTTTAATGCAGAAAAAAAAATATTGTAATATCAGATTTTTCCAATATCGTGCTGCTCTAATGCATACATACATAGGGCTCTATTTTAACGATCTAGGTGCAAAGTCTAAAGGCATTAAAGGCATGTCCAAATTCACTTTTGCTATTTTAAAGACGGAAAAATATGGTCTGCGCCCTGGCGCATGGTCTAACAGGGTTGTGCTTATTCTCTTCATAGGTTATGGGTGTGTTTTGAGCATAACGTGCATTGAACCAATCAGAGTCTCATCTCCCATTCCCTTTAAGAGTCAGTTGCATGTTTCTATTTAAGAGTCAGTTGCATGTTTCCCTTTAAGAGAATTGGTGCATTTGCTTTTTAGGTGGCAGACTTTATAAGTGGAAAAACTGAACACTTCACCAGAAACAAAACAGTTTAACAGACGATCTGCATCAAGGATAAAGAACGAGTCCCCTCCACTCGGCCTTTTTACTTTCTCTTTACTTTTACTCTTTTCTCCTTTACTTTCATGGATAAGGAAACAGTGTTGTACACACTCCACTGAAGACATCCATTAGCCGACATATTTAATTTCGTTTGTTAAGTGCAAAGATTTGTTTCAAAACTATTTCTAAATTCAGGTCTAATCTCCAGCAAACGAATAAATGAACAATAATAACGAAGTGTGGTCAAAGGAGTTATATCCAAACACAAGTCTTATTCTTATGCCCATATAGTTATGCAGACGTCTCCAAAACCCGACAGGTAGACAAATCTAAACTTGTTTTTATTAAAACAAAAATAAATATGCATATAATAAATAATACTAATAATAATAACATTATACAAAAGCAAATTGTCATAAATAAACCGAAAAAAAAAAAACCCTGACATGAAGAAGTCATGTAGGTAGGGATTTTTCTATTAATTTATTACAATTTTATTTTTTGTAACATTTTAATCCTTTAATTTTTTTTCAAGAGCCCACAAATTGGCGCAAATGGATGTCCTATTTAAACAACGTGGCGCAAACTGTAAAAATTAGGGCTGCGCTGGTCTGAAAATAGCAGCATATCGCGCCAAACACATCTTGCGCCTTTTTGCGCCAGGTGTATGATAGGGCCCATAGTAAGCAAAACAAAACAAAGTTATTCACTGAACATTATTCGGATTTAAATAAAATATACAAACAAACAAAGAATGGATTTACATGTGTCCTATATTTCAAACATTTAACAAAACAGAAATAAATCTACAAACATAATATTAAATATCTGTGACTGTCAACTAGAGGGTTGCAATACAAATCTTACATACATTCCAATACTATTTCTGTTTACTTTTTATTGTACTGGGATATTTATTTAACTTGAAAACCACCTATTTAACTGACATTCACATCAAAGCCCTTTCACATCATTGTCCTTCAACCCTACGTTCCCATTCTCGCTCCAACACATTCAAATAACATTAAACCAACTTTCCCCAACTTCCAGAGCAGCCATGAAGAGCGAGTGAGAGTTGAGCATCTGTAAAGGAGGGCGGCAGTACATCGTCTTACACGCACACACAAGCAGACAGACACTAGCGTATCTTTTGTGCTCGCCGCAGAGGGGCTGATGTGTGTTAATCGGAAGCCCTCTTGCCCTGCCTGGGTGTTAATTCAGCAAGCTGTTAAAGAGAGCCGCAGATTAACAGATAAAGGTGCCGCGTGTTGAGGTCAGCCTGATATGGACTCCCGACCAACCCTGGCGCTTGTCAGATGCCTGCGTGGATTAACACACACCGCAGCGTCCCGTCGTGGAGGGTCACAGGTCAAGCTTTTAGCCCCTATCATCAGAATGTTTGTGCGCCAGTTCATTCTAAGCGAGAAAAGAGGAGAGCCCGTCGTAAGGGATTACAGAGCGAGGCATAAATTGGGAGGATTTTATTTTGTAAATGCTGCAGATGTGTCCGTTAAGATGTGAGATAAGAGAGAGAGAGAAAAAATGAAATATGTGGAACATGAAACTCTGCAAATTTGACTTATAACAAGCAAAATTACGCTCGCTGTCGTTTAAATTATGGCTGCCCTCTATAAAGGTGTCTTTTAGGTGCATTAATTGAATTCGGCAGTATTTTCCAATAATAATCTGTAAAGTTCATCCGTCCATCGCTCACTGGATCCCCGCTGCGTGCGCGAGGAGGACGTATCTATTTCAGTGGCTTAATTTATTTTCATGATTCGCTGATAATGACTGCCATGCAGGCTGTACATCAGAATTAACCTTCATTTCACTGAGGTATATTACGATGACAGTCTCCGACACATTTCACCTACACAAAGGGCATTTTCTCTCTCTCTCTCTCTCTCTCCATCTCCCTCTCTTTTTCTCCTGGCTTTATAATCATCCTCGGCAGACGAAGATTGTTTTGATAGCCGATTAATTTTCATAGGAAATCAAGTGGCCGGCTCTCCCAAAAGGCACACATTGCAATTTTATTTAATCCTTCATATTATTATTATTATTATTATTATTTAAATGCACATGCAATTTGTTTCAATGCAATTATTTATCCTGGCGAATTATTTCCCGACATAACTACGGAAAAAAAGTGGTGTAAATTAATCAGGCGCATATCAAGCTTTCTAATTTCTATGCAAACCATTAAGTGTCAGATATGAATTTGGCCATTTGCTATGGTCTCAGTCAAAGGATTTCATTAGGGGGCTGACGTCAAGTTTTTTTTTTTTTTTTGAGAGAGAGAGAAGCGCGAGCCGGATCATTCCTGTCCTATTTTCTCCCTCATGAGCTCTTTGTTCTTCTAGCCTTTGTAGGATCTTTGCACTAAAAAGGACTATGCAAATTGCAATAATAGATTTCGCTAAGCGCCACGGCAATACCATGATAGCCTATTTAGGAGAAAACCAAAGCAATATTCAATTTACGGTATTAACCCAGGCACATGCAAAGGTTGCCAAAAAAGTGATTAAGAAATTACAGAAATGGTTGAAAACGAGTCTCTCTCTCTCTCTGTGTGCGTGCGTGTCTCTCCTCCCTCCCTCCATTTATTCGTTCGTCCGCACACAATGACATGGCAAACATAATGAGGGTGGACTGGTAATTAGAATGTTCTGGAGAGCTGGAATATAGTGAGTTTACCCAGGGCTACTGATGCTGAGAGGTGAAACTGGCGGAGTGAGGTCTGGAAGGTTTACTGCCAAGAGCCGTACCGGACCTGTGCGGATCATATGACCACTGAAGACTCATTAATATTCATATTTCTGAGGAGGTGAAAGAAAATGATGCCGTTTTTGGAATGAATAGTGCAATAGCAATAATGCTGGAATAACATGTACAGGAATTAAATAGTGTACATGCAATAATAATAATCATGAAGAACATTTTAAACATGCTAAATTATTAAATAAATTAGATCAATAGATTAATCAATCAATCAATCAATCAATTTCACAACACAATAACAATCATTCCTAAATCATTTAACCTAATAATAATAATAATAATAATAATAATAATAATAATAATAATAATGATGATGATAAGAATAATAATAATAGTAGTAGTAATAACAATTGTATTATTATTTTTTATTATTATTATTATTATTATTACTATTATTATTATTGCTATTATTATTATTATTATTATTATTGCTATTATTATTATTATTATTATTATTATTATTTTATTATTATTATTTTATTATTATTATTATTATTATTATTATTATTATTATTGATATTATTTTATTATTACTATTATTATTATTATTATTATTATTATTATTATTATTATTATTATTGATATTATTATTATTATTTTAATTTTAATTATTGCTATTATTATTATTATTGCTATTATTATTATTATTATTTTTGCTATAATTATTTTTTATTAATACTATTGCTATTATTATTATTATTATTATTATTATTGTTGTTGCTAATATTATTATTATCATAATTATTATTGCTGTTATTATTACTATTATTATTATTATTATTATTGCTATTATTATTATTATTATTATTATTATTATTATTATTATTATTACTGCTGTTATTGTCATTACTATTATTGCTAATATTATTGCTATTATCATTATTATTGTTGTTGTTGTTATTATTGCTATTTTTCTTCTTCTTCCTCTATTATTATTATTATTATTATTATTATTATTATTATTATTATATCCTTTGTGAAGTTAACATTATTATTATTATTATTATTATTATTATTATTATTATTATTATTATTATTATTATATTATTATATTATATAATAATAATAATAATTATTATTATTATTAGTATTATTATTATTGCTATTATTATTATTATTATTATTATTGCTGTTATTATTATTATTATTATTATTATTGCTATTATTATTGCTATTATCATTATTATTGTTGTTGTTGTTATTATTGATTTTATTATTTTTTTTATTATTATTATTAACATTAGCAATCATCGTCACCACATGATACATTTTGACACAAAAACATGTCAGTAACCATAAAATATGATTTTAAGTAGTATATTTTTAGTATGAAAATACTCTTCTGCCTTTCACAATTTTAAGTTGACTGTACATAATTAGTTGTGATTAATAATTTATTCATTTTCTGTCAGTTTACATTTACTGTTACATTTACCTATTTCACAACTTTTTATTATTATTATAATTTTTTTTTTTACAATTTTTGTTCACTTTTCACTGTTAAGGATTTCCCAGTGTCAGAAATAAATGGTACAGACTACATCTACAGTCTATAATAATTATAATAAAAAAAAATCAATAACAAAAACATTTTAAATAGTTTTTGATGTCTGTTTTAGACATCCTACACAACTGCCCAATCACAATAAAGGCAATCAATGCCTATTAATATATACACAGCATAGAGACAACTCAACAGGACGCAACACAAGATTCAAACCTGCATCTCCCAACTGAACACCACAGCTCCATCTTTCAGGACCATATCACTTAAGCCACAGCTCTGACAATCAACAACAATTTCAGTTCCCACTGTATCCGCTGCTCATCCAGAGACCCCGCAGGTAGAGCTGCATCTCCGCAAATAAATACAATCAATCCCACATTTACATACAAATAGGCTTCTTAGCCCTCCGACGGGAGCAAATATATTCACTCTACACGGCAATTTCATATTTATCATCCGATGGCTTATTGATTGTTTCTTTATTTCCCCCTGACTTCATCTTCAAAGAAATTCCCCCCTTCATTTTATTAGCGGCTATATTGAGGGCCATGTTTAGTAGATACGGCACGCGTGTTTCATCATTTCCTGGCGGCCCAGATTATGACTATTGACATTGTCACTTCTCTCAGCACTTATCGTTGCTTACCGGTGGCTATCAGTGCATCGGCGCGCCACTTAAAGGCCGTAAACCATGCGTCTAATATGCCTCATTCGCTTTGTGTCAAGCTGACAGCCCAACACGCTCAAATAGATGTCAATCCCACCACAGGACAAATATCCACGGCGGCAAGCGTGACCGACGCAGTGTGTTAACACAGCAGCCCCATACATACAGCTACGGCCTGACACGTATAATAACTTACGCAAGGTATCACTTCCTGCGACGGTTTGTAAGTCTGTCGTGGTGAAAAATGCAACTTCCTCCCCCCGTCGTAATTAAAGTGTCAGAATGCAGGCCCGGCTCGCAGACAATAACCCTGCTAGCTTTAATTTGAATAGGCAATCTCTGCTTTGGCTATGCATTAAGAGAACATCTGAGATATTGCTCTATTAACTGTTTCACTCACCCAGCGCTGGCCTTTTAATTAGAGTTTAATAGCAGTTATTAACTCATTACGGGGCATGGGGGAGCATTCGTAGCTACTGTGACCTCTAGCAAAGTTGACACTTCAATGGTAGAATATTTCCCCGAAAATTCATTCATTTAATTGTGACCTATGCAAATGCGGAGTTCGTCATTACAACCCAGCTGCAATAATTAACTAGAGTGCCTCAAATTAAAATATAAATGGAGGGATTGTGTGTCAGCCGTGGCGTGGAGGGAGAAAAAAAAATGAAGGAGAAAAAAAAATTGAGAATTCATTTGTTTGAATTGTTTTAAATGAACCCGGCTCTGTTGGCAAAAGCCGCACGCTTTGTTTTGTAAATGGGAAAGATATCGGAGTATCTGAGATGATAGTGTGTGAGACTTTCTGAAGTTGAATTCATGCCTTTCTCGCTCTCTCTCTCTCACACACACACACAAACAAACTCTCACCCTCGTTTCACACATCTGAACATGTGCCACATCACATGTCGGCACTCGGGGATCCTGTGAACAAACTTATTACGACTTGTTTTTCACATTTAATTTGTTTGCTCGAAGACACTAAGTGGTTTATCAACACGTTAGAGTTACTCGACACCACCGCTGTCATGTGATGCAACAAAACAACACATCTGCAGTCTGTATATGAAAATATATCAGGAATATGATGCCTTCAAAGAGTGAAGGTCAGAAGTCACAGAAACAGCCCTGCAGGAGTCGAGAAATGAAGTCCTTTAAGAGGATATTTGTCAGGGTCAGAAAGTGAGATAAACACCCTCCTAGATAATTCTTAGAAGGCTTATCAAGAATGAATGTTTGCCTAAAAATACACATACAAACATACTTTTTTGATTCCTAGAAATAATATCAAAGAAAACAAACAAACAAGCATCTATATAAAATATTAAAATATATATACACAATCTACTTTTGAAATGTTGGCTTTGAATGATTTTTGTGCACGGTATTGTGAAAACTAACTGGGGATATATTAATAAATACTAAATTGTGTGGCTGTAAAATAAGGTTGAACTGTATTTTTTATAATTCTTTATTCGGGGTTTTTCACCTTTATTGGATAGGACAGTAGAGAGTATTGACTGGAAAGCATGGGGAGCAGAGAGAGGGGAAGGATCGGCATAGGACCACGAGGCGGAATCGAACTTGGGTCGCCGTGAGCACCGGAGTGCATGTGTTGACGCACTAACCACTACACCACTGGCGCCAACATTGAACTAGTTTTTCATTTGTGTTCATGTAAATACAATTAATAGTGTGGGAATATCTATGCGAATGTGAGAGTTTTTCTCTTTCATAATTGCAAAGATTAAATATTGTCTGAGATATTATCTGAGATATCTGTGATGTGCTTATGAATATGTGTGTTTAAAGTCTCTTTCTTTCTCTCTCTATATAAATATATATGTATGTATATAAAGTTGAAGTCAGAATTATTAGCCCCCTTGAATTATTAGCCCCTCTGTTTATTTGTTTCCCCAATTTCTGTTTAATGGAGAGAATATTTTTTCAGCACATTTCTAAACATAATAGTTTTATTAATTCATCTCTAATAACTGATTTATTTTATCTTTGTCATGATGACAGTAAATAATATTTGACTAAATATTCAGATCAAGACACTTCTGTACAGCTCAAAGTGACATTTAAAGGCTTAACTAGGTTAATTAGGTTAACTAGGCAGGTTAGGGTAATTAGGCAAGTTATTGTATATTAATGGTTTGTTCTGTCGACTATCAAAAATATATACCTTAAAGGGGCTAATAATTTTGACTAAAATGGTTTTATTCTAGCCAAAATAAAACAAATAAGACTTTATGCAGAAGAAAAAATATTATCAGACATACTGATGTTACAGACATACATATCAAACATTTCCTTGCTCTGTTAAACATCATTTGGGAAATATTTAAAAAAGAAAAAAAAATTCAAAGGGGGGCCAATAATTCTGACTTCAACTGTATGTATGTTATATATACACATACATAAATACATATAGTTGAAATCAGAATTATTAAACCCCTTTGAATTTTTTTTCTTTTCTAAATATTTTCCAAATGATGTTTAACAAAGCAAGCAATTTTTCACAGTATGTCTGATAATATTTTTTCTTCTGGAAAAAGTCTTATTTGTTTTATTTTGGCTAGAATAAAAGCAGTTTCTAATTTTTAAACTCCATTTTAAGGTCAAAATTATTAGCCCCTTTAAGCTAGATTTTTTTTGATAGTCTACAGAAAAAACCATGGTTATATAATAACTTGCCTAATTACCCTAACCTGCCCAGTTACTGTAATTAACCTAGTTAAGCCTTTAAATGTCACTTTAACTGAAAACTATCTTGAAAAATATTTAGTCAAATATTATTCACTGTCATCATGTCAAAGATAAATCAGTTATTAGAAATGAGTTATTAAAACTATTATGTTTAGAAATGTGTTGAAAAAAAAATCTCTCCGTTAAACAGGAATTGGGGAAAAAAATAAATGGGGGGGGGGGGGGGGGGGTTGGCGCTAATAATTCTGACTTTAACTGTACATACATACATACATACATACATACATACATACATACATACATACATACATAAATGCATGTATACATATTAACAATAGATATTAGCACCTGCATTAGTACATATGTACAATATAAAGGCTACATCAGTGGTACTTTTAATATAATAAATAAAACATTAAGATTGATGATCGTTATTAATGCCTGAGTCCCTAAGGATTTAAGCAACACTACGTTAGAATGAAAAAAAAATGCATTCGAATCACTAAATGCACAGCCATCAATATCTATTCATGCTTATTAAGCAAAATTAAGACTTGCTTTAAGTTTGATGATACTCATCAGATCGAACGTGTCTACAGCTGAGATTGCAGTCATCCCGTCCTCCCTGGAAACACACACACATGCACACACAACCTGCCTGATTTTCATTTATAACGCCCTCTTCAAATCGCCCGAAGGAAAAGTTTGATTCAAACAGGGGAGGGGGAGTAAAAAAACACCTCACAAATTAACAAAACTGTCACTCAGGAATTACAGCGGGCTGAACGCTGCAAAATGCATTCTTTGAAGTCCTCATTTCAGCAAAATTATATGAAAAAAAAAACTTTATATCTAATTAAAATGATAACTGTATTCTCATTTTTCAAACTCTCCATATCCTGAGGGCCAATTGGGATGAGTGGGTTTTTTTTCCTGGCGTTTTATTTTTTTTTTCGCCGTCTCTTCACCGCTGCGGCGTGCTGAACTGCTCCTACAGCAGGATCACATCATTACCATCTCCCCAGCTGAGTCGCCAGCAACCATTATCATGCAGCATTATTAATCTTCTTGTCTTATCAACTTGCAAATCACAAACCATTGAGCCTTATGGCGTGGTTTTGGGTCCACGGTTATTCATTTTGTAGGTCTACCTAGCCTCCAAGTCCTCTTAATCACCTGACGATTGTCAGTCTCTTCCTTTTGCCCTGCCCCCGGTGGCCTTAAAAAAAAAAAGAAAGAAAAAAGTCTTTTACCCCCTTTATTTCTCCATCTTACGATTTTTTTTCTGAGGGTCCCTGCTTTTGAACCGACTAGACAGTGAAGGGGATAAATTTCATTAATAGAAGAGAATTAACATCCCACTGCCATGAGATGACCTCTTTTCCTGACACGTATGTCTAAGTCATTCTTGTCATTTTTTTTATTCGCCATTAACATTCTTGGAAAGAAACGACAGTGGCGTATAGGACTGATAGAGGGGAAAAAATAAAGATAAAATTCTTTCAAACTAGATAAACCCACCCTCAGTTTTTGCTTTGGATTTAGTTTGCTTTTCTTTCTTTTTTATTGCATTTTAATTGTATATATAAATTTCAATACAACAGAAAGAACGATAATTAAAAAAAATAAAACAACAAATACTACTTTATGTATATATATATATATTATTATTATTATTATTATATATTATATTAAATATATAATTTACATTAACATACATAGCAACCTCCCTTCGTATTTATCAATTAATACATTTCCAACTGCACCACATTTTAGAACTATTTGAAAGATCCCCAAAATCCTTCAAATGGCTTGTATTTATCTCTTAATATACAGGTTTATCTATTATATTTGGATTTTTCCAATTAAGGGCGTACTCACACTATGTACAGTTGCCTTGAACCGGGCCAAAGCATGCTTGTCCCCCTGACGGCCCGCACTCACATTTCATTCGGGCCTGGGCTTGCTTACGTCATCGATGATGCGCTGTTCAGTAAGCGCTTTCGCTCAACACAGTGGAGATTTCTTTAGTTAAATCGTTTTAGTTGTTTGGAATGCGTTTGGGACGCAGTCAAATATTTCACCGAACAGATCCGCCACTTTTGACGCTCATAAACAATCATAAAGTCCTCCTGCTGCAGGAATCAGGAGGTTTGCTGAAGCTGTAGTGCAGTGAGGGGTTTGCGTCTTTAATAATCTACGACAGTTTGTGCTCATTGAGCAGTAAGAATTATTAATAAATCCATATCAAAAAGTCCAGTAAAAGTCACGTCTTGTTATCAGTTTCGGGCTCAGGCGCACTTTGCACTCACACTACAAGTGTACCAAGTCAAAACCCAAGTGAACTGCGCTCTGGCACACCTCTTTCAAATGGGCCAGGGCCGGCCAAGTGAACCGTGCCTGAGCCCGATTCAGAGCACTAACACTTCTCAAACAATCCAGGAAACGGGCCTGAGCACGGTTCGGATAGCATAGTGTGAGTACGCCCTTAAAGAACCTATACTTTTAGCTTGAAGTCCACAACATATATTCAGTCTTTTAGTTCAGTGTTTCCCAACCCTGTTCCCGAAGGCACACCAACAGCACACATTTTCAACCTCTCCCTAATCAAACACACCTAAATCAACTCATCAGAGCATTAGAAAAGACTCCAAAACCTGAAGTTATTGGGTCAGATAAGGGAGACATTCTGTTTGTGTGCCTCCAGGAACAGGGTTGAGAAACTCTGTTTTAGGTGATTTCCTTAGGGTATAAACGAAATTTTAATAAGAGGTGACAATGGAATGTTAACACAGTCTCTTTTCCATCACCTCTTTCCTATTTTTTCCACACATCCATACAAAATGAATTCGTGTACCTCATTGCATCTTATGGAAATGTCAGGTGTATGTTCAATATATTTACGCAATACAATTAGGCTTTTGTCACACACATATATTGTAGATTTAGCTACTATTAGTGTTGAAATATTCGTCATAATGAAAAAGCAAACGTATGCATGGCTCGTGTATGCTTTTAGCTTGATTCCTTTTTAAAAAAAATACGATGACTGTGTAAGATGCTGGATGAGACAGAAGAAACAGTCGCAAGCAATCTTCAAATTAGCCTTTCCGATTTCTTTGATATTTTTGATAACTCTTCAAGATCGAAATTCATCTCAATTCCAGTTTGTGAGCACTTCATTTCATCTTTGAAGTCACAAGTGGACAAGCGTGTTCACTTCCACACAAAGCCGCTGCACGCATCCACATGCTGAGATTTTAACTTCTTCATAGAATACAAGGCGAAATGCGTTAACAGAGCAGATAATAATTTCCATGCTTCTCAAATCAATTCTGTAAGCTTCATCTTACTCCTATCAAACCTTTGCGTGAAATCTCAGCCCAGTTACACCTCTGGAGCGCTTATAAATAATGAAAACTCGTTTTGAGAAGAAAAAGACTGCTTAAGGACAAAATGTTGATTATAAAAGTGTCTTTTATCCTCCCGTTCCCATCTTCCTTGAAGATGCAAAGACTCCCGGCAAACAAAGCAAGAGTCATATCCGACCAAAAATTAATTTTGATGTGAAAAGTGCTGATGCGAACCACGGACAGGTGGTATTTAGATTGCAGGAGTGAGATTTAAACAGGCCCGAATCTTTGACTGAGATGTTTTGTGTGTGTATTTGTCTTTGCTCTTACCGTCAGAGTAGCATGAGACATCTGATCGCTTCAAGATTTCTGCCAGAAACGAGATGTTCCCCGCAGAAGCTGCTGGCTGGACATCTAGTTCGTGGTGGTTTGAGTCAGACGATGATCTAAGACTTCTGTGGAAAGAAAAAATAAAGTCTCAGTATCATCAAAAGCCTGTTTTTCTGTTTTATCATGCAGCAAACGCAACAGCAATTAGAGGAGGCTTCATGACACTCTATAAACTGCTGCAAATAGGCATTAAGTGGAAGAAAACACACAGAGAAAAGCAAACTTATCACATTTCTGTTTAGTTTGGCTTTCGGCTAGGAGTTTGATAGTTTAGTTTCATTTTACTGCATAAATTAACAGAACCTGAAAATAATTCTATCAATACTAGTAGTTTTTCTGCTTGTTTTTGTTGTGTTTTGTGTGTTTGCTGAAAGTTATAAAGCATTCTGGATGATTAATATTACTATTTATTTTATTATTCCTCTAAGTGAACCCTCAGTTGCTTCAATTACACTTTAAATGGTAACTAAGTGGTTATAAATTAATTTTCTGTGCATCAAATGGCATATTTTCTATAAATTCTTTTATTAGGAATAATTGCTACATTAATAACTGCAATGTTATTATTTATAAGTGTTATTAAAATTGCCAAAAACAAGCACCACAACAGATCCTTCATCAACATTCATAACAAGCATCAACGCAAGACAAATGCAGAAATTGAATAATCAAATCTAAAAATAATCGCAGCATCGTCTTGGGTGTATCAATTATGAATGACATTATAGCTATTAAAGCTATGAAGAAGTTATTCAGCTTAAATGAGTGAAGTGGAGTTTCAAAGGATATGCATGTTGATTAATATTTAACAAGAGAAGTGTATTTATATTGGTAGTTATGATAAGGAATATATTAATTACACTTAAAAAAAGAAGACAATGCAGAATCGTTCATTTTATCATTGCATTAAATACTTCAGTATATTAATGGTAAAGAATGTGTTTAAACTAACATAAGACATTATAAGTTTAAAATCACACAACCGCAAGCAAAATCTCAGAGGAAACAACTTTTGATTTGTATTTACACAAGAATTATAATTGTGGGAGATCTGACAGACGAAAAAAAGACACATTTGTATTACAGCTGTAAACCCGATTTAAAAAAAGAAAGTTTCTTTATTGTCTTTTATAATTCATTGAAGAGCTTTTAACAATTTTTAGATTTTCGTCACACTAAAAAGAAAGGGTTGTTTGAATAAATGTTCAACACAATGTCCTTTGGGGATCCAAAATGGCTCTTCTACACTCAAAATTGACCTTTACTGCTTGTTCAAACTACTAAAATGAGTTGAAACAGCACAATTCTTGAGGTTTTTATTGGGACAACTTAATTGTTTTGTGTTTGATCCACTTAAATTTGTAAAAACAATTAGGTTAACTTACATATAAGGGCTTGACAAAATGAAAAATGCTTCATTGGATTTACACATTTTGTTTAAGGCAAGTGGTTGCAAACAATGTATATGGGTTGAATTAAGACAAACAAATTAAATTTAGTAATGCTCAACTTCATTTGTCAGCCCAAATAAATTCCTTACAGCCACTTATCTTAAAAGAAAAAAAGGAAAATCCAACAAATCATATGAAGCCCTTATTTGAAGAGTTTATTTAGCAAATGGTTTAATATTGAAATGTATATCTTAAAGTTCACAACTAATAACCTACGGACAGCAAAAAGCCATGAAGCATGAAAAAAGTGTCTTTATCCTTCAGCGATCCCTCAGTCTAACATTAAAACATGAAAAAACACAGCACCTAAACGCACTCCTGGGCACATTGGAAGTTTTCTCTTTTAAACCCTCGTGGCGGTCAAGTTTTCCACATGCATAAATGCCAGGATAAAAACAGATGAGGATGACACTGGCTCCACGCTTTAGAGCAGAAAAGCGCTCCTCTCCTCCGGTGAGGATTTTCTAAAGGCCTCTGGCAGGTCAAGCGACAAATTGCAGCCTGGGGTGATGGAAGGTTTTCGGCCAGCGTTTGGGAGAGCTATCAGTGACCGTCTCTCTGAGGATCAGCTCCTAGATCAGGCCGCGCTCCTCAGGGAGGATTCAAGAGTTTCAGCACTCTATGCTAATTCTTTAAGGACTGTATTTGGTGCTCTTAGGCTGGACTTTTGGGCTGCCGACCGGTTGATCGGGATGGGGATCGGAGGTGGGGAGCGGGACTGAAGCCCCCCCCAACCCCAAAGGCAGCTCTAGGGTGGGTGCCTGGGGCTATTGCTTGCAAATCAGCACATTTTCCCCAATCAAAGCCTAGTGAGGAGGGCCCACTGAGCTCCTTAAGAGAGTGAATTATTCACAGGCAAAAAAAAAAGGTCGCCATAAACTAGCTCTTCTGAAATGAACCGAACCCGCTCTTTCTTGGGCCCGCTTCTCGAAAAAGTACATTTCAATCTTTAATGGTTTGAGAGACGAGGGAGGGAAAAAAAAAAGCAGAATGGAAAAAGTAAAAACTGCAAATGGAGAGAGTGAGGAGCGAGATGCGATCAAAGTGATTTTCAAATTTGCAGATTTATGCACTTGGCAATATTAATGATAGATTTATTAAGAGCGGACCTCGGCTACACCCTCGCTGGCTGGGTAATTAAGTTTGCTCTCCACCTTGATGGTGAAATCCACAGTAAGTGAACTTTTGATGATGTAAACTAGTTTTAAACTGCTTCTGATCACCCACGTCCCCAAAATGAAAATGAAAAAAGGAAAAATGAAAAGAGACGGAAATCAAATGTGTTCTTTCAGACTGAATTAGTTCTCCTTGCTAAACTTTAAAAGATGCTGCAGCTAAAAGTACTTACAGGCTGGAGATGAAAACCCACTTGCATTTATACCATGGTAAAACATTAAATATAATTATCGACGTTACTAACAGTAAATGCAGCACAACACACTATGAGTGGTGACATTTCATTTCTGAAACATTTAATTCTCATAGAATGTAACAAAGGTGCTTTTTTAGACATTAATTTATTAATCTTAATTAAGAAGTCTGACTTTTTGTCATCAATATGAATTATTTCAGAATTATAACTTCCTCACTTTCACTATGTCATACTTCTAACCTTTTTGTTATATATTCCCGTCCACCATATTTTGACATCACAATTGTCACATCATCAATTGACGTCACAATTGTTTCGTCTTCTGTCATAATTTTGTCTTAATGACTCCATCTATAAAGTCTGTCATAATTCTATAATATTTATGATCTCATATTTTCAACATGGCTTCTAATAATTTCCATTTCAACTTCAGCCATAACTTTTGTATCTCATATTTTTATAATAGTCACAACAATCAATTTCAATCTTACAATTTCACATTTTTGCACTAATTTTCACTAATTTATGGTTTATAATTATATAATTTTGATCTCATAATTTCAACACAGTCACAATTTAAGCATTATATAACTTTCTGTCATCGATTTGTATTGCAATTATGACTTTTTACCCCATAATCATAACATATTTACCATTTTAATGAATTTTTTTCATAATATATATTTCTTTACAAGATTGTATAAATTCATTTGTTTTTTTATGGCGTCTCAGGTGAGTTTGCGTCATTGCTTGAATAATTAACTATGTTTGAGTGTCCCAGGCTAACGGAGAGGCCCATCGAGAGTCTCCTGTCATTGGGAACATGGTTTTCCCGTTTGTTGTTGCAGCACCAAAATCAAACACAATTCTGGCTCACAATTTTGACTTTTTGTTATCAACATGAATAATTTCAGAATTATGATTCCCTCACTTTTAGTATGTCCTAATTATAATAATTTTTTGTTGTCATTTTTCAAGTCAACCATTTGGACATAATAATTGTTTCATTTTCTGTCATACTTTTGTCTTAACGACATAATGATAACTTCAACTTCTGTCATAACTATAACTTTTTTTATATCATATTCTTATAATAATCACAACAATCGATTTCAATCTTACAATTTCACATTTTTTGCACTAATTTTCACTTTTTATATATATAATTATGGATTTTGATCTCATAATTTCAACACAGTCACAATTATAGCTTTGAATAACTTTCTGTCATCTTAGTGTTTCACTATTATGACCTCTTACCTCATGATTCATAATTTTAACTTATTGAGGATATCAAAATTTCAATGTGGGTAAAGCAACAGACCCAAAATGCTTTAAATTAAACTTATCAAACAAGAAATAAGTTGTTTTTTGATGGCGTCTCAGGTGAGTTTGCGTCAGTGCTTGAATAATTAACCATGTTTGAGTGTCCTGGGCTAGCGGAGAGGCCCACTGAGAGTCTCCCGTTGGTAGGAGCGTGGTTCCGCAGAGCTAGACCCAGCAACCGCTGGCGTCGCTTGTTTTCCCGTTTGTTGAGGCAGCACCAAACTGCCCCCCGTCTTAATGAGGCTGGACGCGTGGGTGCCCGCGCACCTGTGTGAGGAACAGAGGGGTTAATCCCGCGCGGTGAGCATCGAGCTGACAGCCGAAAGGTGGAGGAGTCTGCTGTTCCCTCGGGTTTCTACCCCAGCACGCTAGAATGAGTTGTTTCAGTCACCGCTGGATACCTGACAAGCGGGCCTTCATGAATTACAAAATGAAGATTGATAATCCCTTGTCTGTTTCCTCTGTGTGTGCACTAAGAAACACGCACAGTAAGACAAAACCGAAGAGTGATGCGCAAAAAAAAAAGAAAAGAAATCACTGTCATTTGCAACGCAAGCTGTTCACTGGTTGGCACTGCATCTTAAATGTCCTCAAAGGGCTGTTTTTCAGATTTAATAAGTTAAAGTTATGTTCTATTGACAGTATTTATACTTAAATGCTGATTTATACATATATACTGAGACATTTATATGTTTAATGTCATAGGTATTACTGTAACTCATCTTTCAGGTTTAAAAAAACATATACAAACTGAGAAGTAAAGGTTTTAAATTAAAAGTAAAAGCTTTTTAGTTAAGTTTAGTGTTCGCATGAATTGTTTCACAACAATTATTATTGTTTTCTGAGCAATAAAGTAGTGGA
Organism: Danio aesculapii; assembly: GCF_903798145.1. Lineage (NCBI taxonomy): Eukaryota > Metazoa > Chordata > Actinopteri > Cypriniformes > Danionidae > Danio > Danio aesculapii. The sequence goes on from NC_079438.1 coordinate 52,156,486, forward strand.
AATACTTTAGTTTAAGGACCAATTCTCACTATTAACTAGTGGCTTAGATCCTGCTTATTATAAAGATATTGGCTGTTTATTAGTACTTAAAAATACATATTCTGCATGATCTTATTCTACATCCTTAATCCTACCTAATACATAATGCTAACTTCTACCTTACCTATCAATAAGCAATGAATAAAGAGTTCATTGAGGCAAGCGTCATAGTTAATGGTTAATTAATTAATAGTGAGGATAGTACTTTAAAATAAAGTGAAATAAAACAAGTGGTGATTAATGATCTCTACTTTTACATTTATTTAATGCTTGCATTGAATCCAGAAGAATTAACTAATGAAAGCAGCCCAGTAAAGACTGCTCAACTAGTCAGCTTAGCACAGGTGTGAGTAAAATACGCTGAAACTGATGTTTTTCTTGAACTTTCTTAAAGTCTCGTGCTACAGTCTGCTATCAGCTGCGGTGAGGTAAAAATTCAACACACAAGGTTTGACGAGAGTGATGGACCAGTGGCTAAATTGTTAAGGGGTGGAAGAAGATGTTTCTCTGCTGGTGTCAGCAGAAGTTTGCGGTGCGTGGAGAAAGGCAGAAAGGCAGAGGAAGATGCACTTGCCGATTCAGTCACTGCGAGACCGCAAAAGAAAAAAAAAGAAGAGAAAAAAAAAACAAGTGCCACTGTTTGGGAAAGCTTGTTACGCTCGAACAGAAAACTCTGACTTACTTTCACACACATGGACTGTCAGACAAGGATTTTTCCTCTTCTACTAGAGCCTACACTGTAAATGTAATGTTAATATGAAAATATACTGTCGTCTAGGCACATTTCTGCGGAATATCATTGGGTTTGCGTGGAAGGGAATTCAATTTACAGCGACACAAAACCCGTTGCTGCAAATAAAAAGCAGCATAGGAAAACAGATGATAAATAAATAAGTGGATACAAAACAAGACACTGCAAAGTCACAGCATGCCGCAAAATAAAACCCTGGAACGCATCCATATCAATTTCACCCCTCCAGCCTACTGAGAGAATTCAGAGGGAGATAAATAAAGAACATTTAACTGCTCTCCTTCCCCGCATTGCCTCTGGCCGTGTTAAATTCGGGGCACTTTGGAGGGAGAGATTGATGCTTTCCTATCTGATGCGTTACAAATGTCTGGAGGGATCCCGCTGTCCTGACTCTTTAAAAACCTGTGCATCAGCATAACCGCCGCAGCCACACGCGCGCACGCTGGAAGTTTATTGACTTGTGAAATCGCATTCAGGACAGCCTTTTATTTTTCCCAGACTATAACCTTGCCTTGTAGGTTGCTTACTCAACAGAGCTGATTATGAGGAGCCGTTATTTTCCCGCTGAAAGGTCAGTGTGGTACTACATGCGTCCGTTTTTTAATATCAGCTCTTAATTACGAGCCCCAAGAACTCGGAGCGTATTAACAAAGTGGCGTCAAATACGGGCAATACAGCGGGTACAATGGAGCCTGTTTAACGGTCATCAGCATCTTACATCCTTTAAGTTTCTTAAACTTATGAACATTTATATGTTTTCATGTATGCATTATATCATCTTTGCATCAAATTACTAAAAAAAAAAAAAAACGGCTTGTGAGAGGTGTTTGTAATGCAGTGTTTCTGGGGGCAGGACAGTAAATTTGACATCGTTCTCTCTTCTGGCTGTCATTTCCAGTCTCACACTATTTATTTATTTTTTCTGAAAGTCTTGATAACACCATCGTCAAGTTTTTCTTTTATTATTTCAGCAAATGAGATTGTGATAAAATTATTTGTTGTACTCTCCCATTCACTGTGCTCAAAGTTTACCCTATTATGACGGCTACTTCCACTACTGAAAAACCCGGAAATGTGAAAAAAGGTCAGTAGGTAATGAACAATCATGATTTTTCATGGTAAATATATTTCTAAAGAAGCAGTTGACATGAAGTTGACCCAGATTTTAGCAATAATTCAAAGAATCTGAACATACAAATAAAACAAAACAACAAAAACATTTCTGAAATTTGGTTATGTGTAATAACAATGAGCTAAACTACTTAAATGTATTTAATACTTTGTATTTAATACTTTGTACAGCTGTTCTATGGAGAATGGAGTTGCATACGTTGCTAAAATGTATTTTCTTCCCCTCAAACTTGAACAGAGTCTACAAATCTTGATGGTTTTGTAGATTTCGTCTATTGCCCCGCATATTTAGTTCTTATTTTCTATTGTATTCAAGTGAGGTGATTGGCTGGGTCATTCTAGTAGCTTTATTTTCTTTTTCTGAAACCAACTAAGTATGTTTAAGATCATCATCTTGCTGAAATGTCCACCCTGGTTTCATCATCATCATCTGGTAATGTAGGTGTTGGGACTGTAACAGCTAACATTATTTACACTGACAAAGGGCAGGGTTGCTTTCTAAAATCGGAGAGATTTCAGCTGCTGTCTGGTCTTTCACGCCTTCTTACACCTCTCTTTCTTCATGTGTTCAATACTTTTTTCCCTGTGTCATTTCATTTTTGAAACATAACTTAATTTCTAAAGCAAGTATTTAGTTTCTTTGTGTGTACTTGAATTGTTTCTGGTTGTTTCTGACATCTGGTGAACATTTCAAGTCAACAGCACTTTTAGAAATAAATTGGTGAAGTGTTCAATACTTATTTTACACGCTGAATAAGGGTTTGTTCATTACTGTGCCAGCGCTTTGGGCTGTTGGTGAGCATCAGGGATGCAGACAACAACCCCCGTAGCTTGTCGGGTGGAACGATACAACATGCTACAACTCTCCCCTTGTCACGGCCAACGTGCCAAATTGGCATTGCAACATCGAGATGGTCAACCCTGAAAGCAAATGACCATTGGAACATGAGAAGGAAGAACACAAGTGGAAAGAAGAAAAAGGAGCGCTTTACATATAGACACACAAGGATGACTTCGGGGGGCCTGTCAGAGCGAAAAAGTCAAATAGAGCTGAGTGATAGTTTTCTCCGTCAGCCGGCCCAAATGCCAGATAGCATGTAAATCATGATCGGCTGACCGTTTCGCCGGCATCTCTTGGCTACTTGTCAGTTGCCTGTCGGCCGTCTACGCTGTACGGTTTGGACAATTGTCTTCGACTTCAGAAGGAGCCTGAGATTGATGTTTATTCAAAGCGTCTCGCTCCGATGGCCGACCAACATATTTCAGCAACGGAACCATCAGAACGGACACCACATCATTAGTCCACCTATTCCGGGTGTAGAGGAGTTTAATATGCTCGAGGAGGGGAAAGAGGAAGAGCTTGAGAGATTGTATCATTTATCTAACCCATATTTAAAGGGTTGTCGAGGAAGTTTAGTGAGCTCGGGTTCAGGGAACTAATGGCTCAGGATGTCTTAATATCCCTTTTAAGTGTTAGCATTTGCCACATTGGATTTTCACATGATGGTTTTTAATGTGCAATAAAAAGCAATCGCTCAGACCGTATGTGGCTGGCGGTAGAGCATCAACAGTCGGGCATCTCGAGTCAAGGCCATTATGAAACAATGAAGACTGCATGAATTGTCTGATACTGATAGAAACGCATGGAAAAAATGTGTGGATCAAATTAAATCAAGTAATGTCTGTTGTGGGATACGAGTTTGAGCCAAATCTAACACTCACCGAGTACAGATGTGACTAAAAATGGGCTATGGTGACAGTCGGGAGAGTCAACTTTATTAGGTATTAGAAAGTAATACATGGTTTTATGATCCTCACTGGTCTAAGAAGTCAATGTGATCCAAATCAAACACATGCAAATCATGTAATATAGTAAAAAACAATCTGTTGTGGCTAAGAAGAACAAGTATCTACAGTAGGATGCATTATTCTTTATTTATTTGTTCCCTTCAGAAATCATGTGCTGAATAATTTAAATAATTAAAAAATGAAACATCAAGTGATTTTTAAAGTGCTCCTTTAAATAACACAACATGATCTAAAACAACTCACACATTTATTTGCTTTTTAAATAACATTCAAATTCTAAAATTAATGACTGTTATCTTTATCATTATAATCTTTTGTCTGTAGATAATTGTCCAAAATACTTTTGGGCCTCAGAGAATCAAGTGAAATTTTATCAATAAAAGTACTTCAGTCTTGTTTCATAAAAGACAGCGTGAAATGACTTGTGGCAGTGTCTATGAGGCAGAACAGCAAATTTGACGTTGTTTTCTCTTCTGGCTGCTGTTATCAGTCTCACACGTTTTTTTTCCTTTTTCTGAAAGTCTTTATAACACCATCATGGAGTTTTTCTTTTATTATTTCAGCAAGTAGGATTGTAATAAAATTATTTGTTGCACTCTCCAATTCACTGCACTCAAGGTTTACCCAATTATGACGGCTATTTCCACTACTGAAAAACCCGGAAATGTGAAAAGGGTCCATAGGTTTTAAACAATCGGGAATTTTCCTGGTAAATAAATTTCGAAATAAGCCATTGGCATGAAGTTGACCCAGATTTTGGGAATAATCCAAAGAATCTGAATATATAATAAATTAAAACAATTTTAAAAAATTGGTTATGTCAAATAACAATGAACTGAACTTAAATGTATTTAACACTTTGTTTAAAAGGCTTATTTGGTAATGACAGCTTCAAGATGGCTCTTCTATGGAGAATGCATTGCTAAAATGTGATTTTTTTACCCTCAAACTTGAACAAAATCTTGACTGTTCTGTGGATTTTGTCTTTAAACTCTGATATTTAGTTCTTATTTTCTAATGTATTCAAGTCAGGTGATTAGCCGGGTCGTTCTAGTAGCTTTATTTTCTTTTCCTGAAACTATTTGATAATTGTCCAAAATATTTTTGGGCCTCAGGAAATCAAGTGAAATGTTGTCATTAAAAGTACTTTAGTCTTGTTTCATAAAAGACAATGTGAAATAACTTGCAGTAATACAAGAGGAAATAATATAACCAAATTTCACAGGAGAATTCAATTTTTCATTTATGGCTACTACTGGAGTGTGATGTAATATCTTCATAACACAGCCAACCAGCAATGCAAAAGACACACTCGCACTCTTTTTGGATGACGTCCTGTAAAGACTGAATCACCCTAATTTAGAATAGTGACTGCACCTCCAGTGACCCGGGAACATGTATTGACTTAACCCAGTCGTCATGGATATGTATATTTCCACAGGTGAGCAGTTATAAAACACTGTCGGTCCAGAATGGATTATCCAGACCGTCTCTTCTGCCAAACATCCTCTCCGGTATAATCAAAACTAAAAGGTCTGACACCAAACACTTGGAATTAGAAAAAAAAGCACAAGTTTAAATAATTTTCAAAAACAGCAGGCCAATAAATTTCCAAGCAGTGGTTAATTTAGTAAGGAGAAACCCTAGTGCAATTACCCTGTCCGATTCCCCCTCGTACCCCGAGGGCTCCAGTCAAAAATGTCACGGAGGGGAGTTATTTTCTCCTAAAACACAGCACAGGAAAAAAACAGCCTGTCCTAACAAGGCCCCCGTTAATATCACCCCCATCATATTAGCTTTTGTCACAGGATATTACCACATCACCCGCATCCCACCGTCACAAATTTCTTAATAATGCACTCATGAGTGAAAACAGGAAATGTTTTTTTTCTCTCTCTCACAGCGATGCAAAATCACCCTGGATTATGTATTCCACTCGGGTGACAGTTTGCGCCAAAAGAACTTCATTTCATTTCTAAATGAAGCCTTACTGGCGTAATTTGCACTAATCATCCAGGGCCTGCATCAGTCGCAGGTTCCTAAATCTAACCCGCCCATTACACGTGATGCTGGGAATTCATTCTGACATGATGTGAAATGTTTAGCAGTCAAACCCTTGTCTTACTGACATATGGACTGCCCACCCTGTCAGCTGACAGCACCCTCAAACATACACACACTCAGAGAGGATGGCTTTTGTGAATTGTGAGGACATTCCATAGGTTTCCATTGCTTTAATACTCTACAAACTGCATTTTTATAACACCCTCCCCAGCCCTACATCTAACCCTACCCCTTACAGGAAACTGTGTGCACTTTTACCTTCTGAATAAAACTCAGTGTATAATTCATTCGTCCATTTTCTTTTCCTCTTAGTCCCTTTATTAATCCGGGGTGGCCACCGTGGAATGAACCACCAACTTATCCAGCATGTCTTTTACGCAGCGGATGCCCTTCCACCCACAACCCAGTACTGGGAAATCCATACACTCTTGAATTCACACTCACACATACACTACGGCCAATTTGGCTTATTTAATTCACCTATGGCGCATGTCTTTGGACTTGTGGGGGAAACCGGAGCACCCAGAGGAAACCCACGACAACACGGGGCAGAACATGAAAACTCCACACAGAATGCCAACTGACCCAGCCGGGGCTCGAACCAGCAACCTTCTTGTTGTGAGGCGACAGTGCTACCCACTGCACCACCGTGTCACCCATAGTGTCAAAACCTTTTGAAAAATGAGTATATCAACAATGTCCTCATAATTCAGAATCACCTATTAGTACCTCTGTCATACCAATGTCATTATGCACATTTGTGTCCTTATTCAATTCAATTCAATTCAATTCAATTCACCTTTATTTGCATAGCGCTTATACAATGTAGATTGTGTCAAAGCAGCTTCACATAAAAGGTCATAGTAAATAGGAACAGTCTAATTCAATTTGTAGTGTTTAAGTTCAGTTCAGTTTAGCTCAGTTCAGTGTGGTTTAATAATCACTACTGAGAGTCCAAATATTGAAGAGCTAATCCAAAGATGCGCAGCTCTATAGATACCGAACCATGCAAGCCAGAGGCGACAGCGGAGAGGGAAAAAAAACTTAACTAATGGCGGAAGTGAAGAAAAAAAACCTTATATGTCATAAAAACATGCGCACACACACACACTTCTATACATGGGTTACAGGAACACTCCATAGACAAAGTACTCCATCCCCACCCCTAAACCCAACCCTCACAGGAAACCTGTGGCAAATTTTGAATTTCAAATGACCCTATTAAGTATGATTTTTAGCCATTTTGAATTACAGGGACATGAGGTGTGTCCCTGTAAAACACCTGTAAAGCCATACCCATGTCATTATAGAACTTTGTGTCCCTGCAAACCACAGAAACCGGTATACACACACATGCACACGCACTGACTGCCATCCTGAAAATGTTTTAATCCTTTTGTTCTTCTTTGGACATAGCCGCTTATCATCGCCATCCCGCACGCCACTAATTATGATCTTAATCTAGTCACATCAGCTAGATCCAAATCAGATTTCCCCAGGCTGCAGCTTCAACCACCCAGGCAGAAAGACGACGAGCTTCTCGGCCTTTAATCAAAGTCTGATTCAAGCTTTTTCAATAAGACAGAGGCAGAAATACACCACGCTGAGGCCTTTGGAGAGAGAAAGAAGACCCCTCGGTGAAACATAACAACTCCAAAACCCAAACTAGCCCAGAAAAACACACACCCACACACTTTTTCGGGGGCCTCTATAGTGCGAAAACATGTTGAGTTTGTGGTCAATACCAGCTCGCTCTATAAACAATCAAGCCAACTCCGGCAAGATGAAAGCTGTCAGTTGCCTTGAGTTACCTGCTCTTTTGAACACAGTTAATGTTCGCCGAAGCTTTAGATCTCATCGGCCAATAAATAACAGGGCTCTCTTGAGGACAAAAAAAAAAATCAGATATACGAGATATAACTCGAGCTAAATTCAGTAAGAAGGCATTACCATCATTTTGTTTATGTTGTCATGCTCGCTCTTAGTGCTATGCTAATCTGAAATGAAATAAACATGCGTCTGCTGATGTTGCCGTTTCATAAAAAACATAATCTAGTTTTGGTTGGGGAGAAAAACGCTCATTTGCACTTCAGAGGTGCAACATAACAGGCTTGGCAGGCCTTTGCTTATGTTTCATAGACTCCCCGCCTATCACTGCTAAACGCTAGAAAACTCGAGAGCGAGGACTCCAAAGCAGCCTATTAGAATTTATAAACAGTTTAACGGCGTGCACCAAGCATTTAAACAAACATCATGAATATTTCACCGTTCATAAGATTTCCCCTCTGATGCTCTAAACGCTGAATCCACAACTAAATGTAACCTGTAACATCTTGTTAGCTAATTGATTATGACTGCTTACTAAACACACGGAAAATGTAAAGCGTGTTGCTGCGACCGCATGAAAACATGAAAGCAGATCCCAGCTCACTGATTTTATCAGGACAGTTGTTGTGCAGATTATGGCCTGTAGCAGCTCACCCTTGCACAAATTTACCATAATGTTCAGTAAAATTCCACAGTATCTATAATTACTGTTATCTGATAGTAAATTAACTTGAATTAGTGGGAGTTAACACTGATAATTACTGTAGCTTATACAAACACATTGCATCCTCACAGAAAATACAAGGGTTTTACTCTAGTAAACAATGAAAGGACCTAATCAAATAATGCCAAAAGCATCTAATAATGCTATTATAGACACAAAAATAACAAATAACAATGCAATAGTTTATATTTAAAGCCTAAAACTGACTAAAACTAGGAGAGGTGCAAACTCTGGGATGGATTTCACATCAGATTTGTCATTACGTTTGAACCTTTGAGGGTTTAAAGTCACAAATGCAACACCCTTGCAACAAATACTGTCCTATGGTTTTCTCATTCACGAAGATCAGCGAAACAATTAAAATTCTATATTATGCACTGAAGGCCTTTCAAAAGCTTGCATTTTCATGCCCCCCAATTATTGTTATAGCCAAAATCATTAAAATGTTTCCATTCTTGGTTGAAATTATATATACTACCAGTCAAAAGTTTGGGTTCAGTAGGATTTTTAAGTGTTTTAAAATCTCCTTCTCACCAAAGCTGCATTTATTTCATCAATATTACAGTACAAATTGTAAAATAGTGAAATGTTATTGCACTATAAAGGAACTGTTCAAATGTAGTTTATAATTTAATTTAATAATATATTACAGTAATTTTAAAGATGAATTTTCACCTTTATTACTGTTCAGAGTCACATGATCCTTTAGAAATTCCTCTAATATTAATTGCTATTATTATTATTATTATTATTATTATTATTACTATCATTATTATTATTATTAATGGTAATAGTAATAAAATCAATAATGACAGGAGTAATAATTTCATTTGAAAGTACATACAATAAGAAAGCAGTTATTTAAAATTGTAATAAATATTTAACAATTTAACATTTATTTACATTTAATAATGCCGCCTTGATGAACACATACATTTAAAAAAAAAAAAAGAAAAACACGAAAAAAAAAAAAAAAAACTGACCCCAAACTTTTGACTGGTAGGGTGTATATATATATATATATATATATATATATATATATATATATATATATATATATATATATATATATATATATATATATATTAAATGCTGGTAGCTGGCAGCCCATTTACTTGTATTGTATTTTTTTGTACTACGGAAGTCGACGGGTTCCAGCAACCAGCGTTCACCAAAATATCTCTTTTGTGTTCAACAAAAGAAAGAAACTCATAAAGGTTTAAAACCACAACATGGAGGTGAAGAATTGATTAGGTAGATTTCATTTAGGTAACTATAACTTTATCTAATGCAGAGATGCCAAAATTAGGGCCCGCAGGCCAAAGTTGGCCGATGGTAACCTTTGATTTGGCACGCCGTCCCATCTAAGAAGAGAGGGAGAATGATGGCCATCGTTTAGAGATTGTCATTTCAAACATAATGTTACCTTTTTTGTTTGTTTTATTGTTAAAAGCTAACTGAAATGAACAGACTTTGGTGAGCAAATCAAGACAAAGGCAGATTCTGCTTGACTAGTGTACTCAGCATTAAACTCTAATTATATATATAAATGTGATTGTTCATGGTTTTATTGCAATACGTTATTATTTTAAATGTCTTAAATGCTATGCTGCATTAGTTAACAGGATTTAAAGTGATGTTTTCTATTTATTTTTAAATAATATGAAATAAATTAAGATATTACACATGGCAACTTTAATGCAATACAGTATAGTATATTTACCTTCTGCCCATGGCTCTCAATGATGTTTTTGGCCCTTCATATGAAAATGTTTGGGCATCTCTGATCTAGTGGCTTACTACCTGCCTAACATTAAGATATTGGCTGTTTATTTATAATTAAAAGGTACATATTGTGCATGATCTTATTCTACACACTTAACCCTACAACCTTAATAACTACTGTATTAATAGGCAGCAAATTAGCAGTATGAGCTAAAAATCAGAGTTAATGATGTCAATATTAATAATTGTGACTCAAAATAAAAAAGACAGATATCCTTAAAGTGATTACAGAAGAAAATCAACCATATCACAAAAGCACCTAATGTAATGCACCAAGTGTCCTTGTCTTTGCAACTCAGACTATCTCAGCAGCAGCTGCTGTGGTAACAGTAGAATGAGCCACTGTATGCTGCTGCAGCAAAAAGCACTGATTGAATCAGAATGCCTACACGGGGGCTTTGTCAAGCATCTGCACCCGCCAGCTCCCCGGGGGGATGCCTCCGACCACATCCTCCACCTGCCCGGCACGACACACGTCTGTGTGGGCCCTCGGTTCCTCTCTGGAGGGGGTCTGCACCCCTCTGCTTGAAGAGAGAAGGCCAGACGCCCTCGTAGGTACGCTTTTCCCACCGTAACATTATGATAATGCTGTAATCGCGGCAGACAAGCAAATCACAAAGCAGGTAATTTCCTATCTTGCGTGCAAGGCTGATGTAAATGCCGGTGTCTCGCACCATGGGGGAAAGGCACGTATGGCGCTGTCTTGTTGAGATAATAGGCAGCAAGCATGCTATTTTTATACCCCGTGAAATCCCAAATCTCACCAAAACAGAGCCCCCTTACGCACGTTCTCTGTGGATGCTCGCACATTTGGCCCCAATCAGTTCTTATTAAAATGTTCAAACGCGGCATTTGTCTGGTCACAAGAGAGCTGGCTTTTGTCGTCTATACGGTATGCAACACACATCAACATCTCCTCCCACAACAGTCTGGTGCACCCAAACACCGCATGATCAAGGCATCCGCTCAAGTCATGCCTTCCAAAACATACACAGCGAATGCACAACCTGCCTCGCACCCATCTCTCTGTCAGCTGGGATGCCGGGCTGAGCTCTTGTTATTTCAGTCTTTGTGTTGTGTTTACAGCACACAGGCCTTGTTTCCTCCCTCAGAGCGCTGCGAGCTGATGAATAAGTAACAGTGTGTCTCCATGTGGCCGGCGCTCTCTTCATCCCTGCGAGTTCCACGAGCTCCCCTGGCAGCAGAAGACGCTCCACAGAGGCTGCCAGCTTTCCCGAATGCTCTCTGAGGGTCTGGGGACAAACATGCAGCGGAGAGAGAGAGAGGGAAAAACAGCTCTTTATCCCAGACTTCAGTGGGAATATGTAGAGACGGAGGAGGGGGTGGAAGTGCTACACTCTAGCAGGAAAGGGAATGCATTATGGAAGTGTCAACTCTCCTGAGGAGACACTCCAGCGCCGGAGGAGGAACTTATTAACCCTTAGCCTGCTAATTAAACAGCTCCAACACTGAGTCAAATGCCATTTCATTTCCTTTAACTGCGAAGAGGGAACTGTAAATACTAAGAGTGTTTTTGTGTTCACGCGTGGGGAGCAAATGTGTCTTTGGCTTGCAAAATAATCGAAGAAGACGCTGTTGCCAAAAGTTGTTGCAGGCCTGAACTATTCAAAAGTTGGTTCCAAGAAAATACAAGATGGTGATGGTGAGTTTCAGTGGTCATCAGCCTCTTTAATCCTTGAAGGTTTTTAATATTTAGATTTTAATGTCAATTGATCAATCCCCCTCCCATTCATTGCTCTCTAAGTTTACCCAACTATGACGACATCCCCTGCTAAGAAAACCAGGAAACGTGAAATCTTTTTCACATAGCTGCAACTTTTGAACTAGAAAAGCTTTTAACACTTTATTTTGATGGTCCATTTGAGTATTAGTAGACTGTCTGCTTAATATCTGTTGATACTGCTCCTTCAACAGACATTTAAATGGGAAAGGAAGGACTCAGTCATTTTTTGTACATTCCACTTTAATAAAAATATATTAAACAAAATTGATTACTGAAACCATTTAGCAGGAAACGGAATGTTTTACTATAGCTTTTAGACCTAGGGTGCTGCCATCTTGAAATATCGCTGCATCTGACATCACGGGGTTGGTTCTGTTCCCTCAGCTGAACAGATACAGTGGAAGTAATAGACTGAACATGGAGACTGTAAAGCCTAATTTAACCCAATGTGTGAAGGTGTGGAGCTTGTGCAAATACAAGCATCAGATGTGTGTCTAATAAAAACAAATATATTTATTCTATTTTTTTTCCCTTTTAATTACCGATCATTTGATGCGCTTTGGTCCACTCTCTGTATTACATTGCCTAACTGGGTTTCAACCATGGTTTCAACAAGGTCCAATACTGACGTAATGGGGGCAGGCACTTTCACTTTTTACTACTACAGCCATCACCTCTTTTCATGTTTAAAACAAACTAAGATCGGCAGGGTTTTTCGCATAGCAGGTTTTTACGTCCTTCATACAGGTTGAGAGATCGAATTGATTGACTTGAAAGGGGAAAATGTCTTGACAATGCACAAAGATGTGACTTAGTAAAGTGTGAAGTTATGTATCATTTTAATTGTTGCATTAGGCTGAATGTAAATTCCCTCGTCAGGCAGCGCTGGAGCAGTGTGAGAGAGTAGACTAAAGCGACAAATGAAAAGCATTAACAAAAGAAAAATACACAACTTTAATGCTTGTATTTGTTGTATTTACACCAGTTCTGCGATGCACGTCCACAGCTTCATGCATTGGGTTAAAAAAAGGCTGTCCAGTCTCTGTTCAGTCTGTTACTAACAGCGTAACAAAGAGAGTGGACCAAAATGCATTAAATGATTGGTAATTAAAAAGGAAAAAAAAGAAAAATAGAATAAATATTTACATTTTTATTAGACACACATCTGATTAATGTATTTGCCGCAGCTCCACGTCCACAACTTCTTGCATTGGGTTAAATTAGGCTTTACAGTCTCCGTGTTCAGTCCATTACTTCCACTGTATTTGTTCAGCTGAGAGAACAGAACCAACGAGGGATGACGTCAGACACAACAATATTGCAAGATGGTGGTGCCCTGGGTCTAAAAGCTATAGTAAAACATTCCGTTTTATGCTAAACGGTTTCATTAATCAAGTTTGTTTAATAAATTTTCATTAAAGTGGAATCCAATGTACAAAATAATGTAAACTTGACTGAGTGCTTCATTTCCCCTTTAGCTGACAATAAGAAACTTTGCAAGTACACTAACCCTAACCCCAACCTAACAGTCTACTTATAATCTTATTAGTGGGCATGCAGATGCAATGTAATTTCAAGAGTTCACACTGATGATTGAATATAAAGCTTGTTTGGCATGCTGTCCCGGGAGAGAGCCCTGAGCTAATAAGATCCTTGAGCCCTGGGCTCCCTCCCGTTTGCAAGGCGAGAGGGAAGTTTGAGTTCGAGAACTCGCCTGCTGTAGTAGCAAATGAACAGATAGAGATTGCTCTTAAGAGATAACTACTTACTAGGAGCATGTCTACAGTGCCGATTTGGATTAGTCAATTAACTCAAGTCAACAACTTAAGTTGTTTTTGGATGGTGGGAGGAAACCAAGGAACCAGGGGGAAACCCACGCGAGCACGGGGAGAACATGTAAATTCCGCACAGAAACGTCGGCTGGCTAGGTAAGGACTAGAACCACTGACCTTCTTGCTGTGAGGCAACAGTGCTAACCACTGGGCCACCGTGCAACCCATCTAGAAAAGGAGGAGGTTTAGGGGTGGATGGGGGGATTCTTCAAAACAAAGATGGCTGTTAAATGGAACTTAGGGTATTTATAGTGGCTTAGCAATCGTCTGATTGGTGAATCATAAATTTAATAATGTGGGACCGGACGCAAGCAATCATTAGCATGTGATCCTCTCGAAATTAGATTATAAATAAACTTCATTTAAATTCAACAAACAAACCATCAAAATAAAGCGTGACCGAAAAGCTAAATCTGAATTGGGTGGGGTACTGTATGTAGGATGCAATAAATCCATGCCATTTCAACTTTTAGTTAGGTAGATTCCCAAAATTGTGAACTGAAAAGAAGCCTATTCTTCAGCTGTGGATTTGGCACAATCCTGCCACAAGCATATTATTTGCATAGCATGACATCCTCCAAGACGGTGTTTGCTAATCGCATTGATGCGTCAAATCTTAAAAGCCACCTTAAATCTTTAAAACAAGCATGCATAGAGAGCTGTGACTCGCTAATGGCATGTAATGCCTTTTGTTGTCGAAATGAGAGCAATTCATATCACCGCTAAAAACAATGCATCAATTAAGCAATTAGCAGCGAACAAACTGGGCAGCTATCCAAGCCACCCAATAAGGCACTGTGCCAAGGGCTTGTACCATTCATTAGGAACATCACAGAGCAGAGGGTTGCCTTTCATTCACAGAGTGGAGGCATTTGTCTGCCAGCGAGGAGATGTTTTGTTCCACCAGATGTGCTTTTAACAGGGGCCACATGGTCAGTCAAGGCTTGGAACTATGGGGGGGACACTGTGGCCTCTTCGCTGAATCAGATTAATTAAGTCATCAAAGCAGCCCAGTGGCAGTCGGGCTTAATTGTGGTAATTGAGGTTAATAAGGAGCTATTATGCATTGATCACAAGCTTTGTCTCATTGAAGCTGCAAATTGTGCTTGGTTAAACACCCAGAGAGTGGAACGGCGAGTCCTGTTTCTGTGTCGCTTTTTCATTTCTTCCCTCCCAGGAACCAAATTCACGACATGCGAGCGATGCGTGGCCGTTCCTTCGCCGAGCTATTACAATAATCTGCCCACAGCTTAGATGGTCAATTTTATATTTGAACAAAAGCGCTCGACGGAAGCTGCTCTGCACTTAGTTCGGCCGTAGTTTGAGGTCTTATTAAGAACAATCTAGATAGTCGCTCTGAATCCTAACCTTTCTACTATGGGCCGAGGTATTAATTAGAGCTTTCTTAAACCCCTTTTCCATCTCCTTCTGCATTCGTTTATTAGGAAGTCATAACTCTGTGAATTTAGACATGTCCTTTGCTAACACTCGACCGTCTTCCTTAAACAAATGTCTCTGACCTTACGACAGGAAATCAAATTGACGTGGCCCTCTCTGAATAATGATATGCTTTCACGTCTGGCTAATTTCACCCACGCGCCTTTAAAACCCCGCACATCTTCTGTCTGGATGCCAAAGACAAAGAGGAAGACTATGGGGTTTAATGAATGAAAAGTCCAGAAACTCTAACACAAGCTAATTACGGGTCTATTATGGAGTTTAAGTTCCTGCATTAGTGTTGCTTTCTCTCGCACGGTGGCTGCAAAAAGCTCTTCAGGAGTTAATGCCGCAAAATGATCTGCATTAAATAAAACGATGCGGCTCATGCTCTGTCCTTTCTCACTTTTAGTGGTTTCAAGCTGACTGAAGGCAAAGGCCGGAGCGCTTCATAAATTAGACGCTTATGGCTGATAAAAGGCCCTGCGACGCGAACGCTTAAAGCCGTGCACAACTAATCCGATGGAAGGGGCCGCCAGGCAACTGTGTACTTCGAGCTCTGATTAATGCGGCATGATCTGTTTGGGCAGAGCTCCACATCCTCACGGGACAAAAGAGCGCAGGCCTGTATCTCTCAGCGAGTGTGTGTGTTCTGAAAAAGCACATCCTGAGGGAGAAAACGAGTGTGCTGTGACAAAGTGAAGTGGTGGAGCTTCCTGGTCTGCTGGCTGGATTTTCCCTGTCAGGTACTGGGATGAGGGGGATGGAGAGGTTGTAATTAATCAAAGTCAGATGTGGCTGAGTGCCTGGCCATGCAGTAGATCCCTGTCCTGGAAACTATCTCTTTTTTTTCCCCTCATTCTGTCACAATCTCTCTGTCTATCTAAACGTGTGCTTCATACTAGTGGTTTAGGTTCGAAACTTGAGTGTGACAAGCAATTTCAAGTTGTGAGAAGGATCTTGTTTATATCAGAGATACATTCTCAAATTAATCAGGGAATGTGTGATGAAGCAGGACAAAATCCTTCACTGAATGATCTGATTGATCAGAGTGTCATAAAATAAATCAAGACACACAGAACAACAATGTGATTGCATTTTGATTTCGTAAAAACTTGAAACAAGTTTTTTATTATTTTTATTTAAAATTTTATTTATTTTTTATTGATTTTTCATTTATTTATGCTTTTGAATTGCATTATGGGACCTTGGGCTCTGCTTTGGCAACTTTTGATGCTGAAAATGTAGTAAAGTTACTTTACTATTGACATTAGAAGTATTAAACCATATTTTGTGTATATTTTGTGTGTGTATGTGTTTGTGTATATATACAGTATATATATATATACACAAGTTGACTATATATATATATAGTTGAAGTCTTTTTCTTGAAGTTTTTTTTTAAATATTTCCCGAATTATGTTTTACAGAGCAAGGAAATTTTCACAGTACATCTGATAATATTTTTTCTTCTGGAGAAAGTTTCATTTGTTTTATTTCGGCTAGAATAAAAGCAGTTTTTAATTTTTTATGAACCATTTTAAGGTCAAAATTTTTAGCCCCTTTAAGGAATTTTTTTTTTGACTGTCTACAGAACAAAGCATCGTTATACAATGACTTGCCTAATTACCTTAACTTGCCTAATTAAACTTATTAACCTAGTTAAGCCTTGAAATGTCACTTTAAGCTGTATAGAAGTGTCTAGTAAAATGTTATGTACTGTCATCATGGCAAAGATAAAATAAATCAGTTATTAGAAATGAGTTATTAAAACTATTATGTTTAGAAATGTGTTGTTGAAAAAAAACTTGGATGTGGATGTCGCAGAGATCAAGGTCCAACACTTCCTGACAAAAGTTGTAAGAGCAACAAACAATAACTTGACTTCTAGTTGATCATTTGGAAAAGTGGCTGAAGGTAGATTTTTCTGATGAATCATCTGTTGAACTGCATCTCAATCATCACAAATACTGCAGAAGACCTATTGGAACCCACAAGGACCCAAGTCTCTCATAGAAATCAATCAAGTTTGGTGAAGGATAAATCATGGTTTGGGGTTACATTCAGTATGGTGGTATACAAGAGATCTGCAGAGTGGATGGCAACATCGGCAGCCTGAGCTTTCAAGACATTGGTGCTGCCCATTACACTACAAACCACAGCAGAGGGCAAACTCTTCACCGGGACAGCGCTTCTTCTCATACTTCAGCCTCCACATCAAAGTTCCTGAAAGCAAAGAAGGTCAAGGTGCTCCAGGATTGGTCAGCCCAGTCACCAGACATGAGCATTATTGAGCATGCCTGGGGAAAGATGGAGGCGGCATTGAAGATGAATCCAAAGAATCTTGATGAACTCTGGGAGTCCTGCAAGAACGCTTTCTTTGCCATTCCAGATGACTTCATTAATAAGTTATTTGAGTCATTGCAGAGATGTATGGATGCAGTCCTCCGAACTCATGAGAGTCATACACAATATTCATTCCTTTTCTACTGCACCATGACTTTATATTCTATACTGTACGTTATTTCTGTTGAGTGACAAGACTTTTGTCTAAGCAAAAACAGACCTTACTGTCCTAATTAAATCATTAAAAATCAAGGCATGATCATGTTTTATATTGGTAAAATAAGCGTAATCTAGCCTTACATATAATCAACGTCTGATACCAAATGATCAACTAGAAGTCAAGTTATTATTTGTTTTTCCTAAACATTAGGAAGAATCTTATCAGGTAGTGTATAATTCGGTTTGAAAGCTTAAACAACAAAAAAAAAAACACACATGAATCACAAAATATGGAATCTAAAATGAATAATTTTTACTGTACGATGGTAAACACTTGCTTTAAACTAAAGCAAGAACCCTCCCAAAAACCACAATAAAACTACTGTGTTTTTTAACCATCTCAAGTCAAAACAGAGGAAAATAAATCAGTGTGCAAACGCTATATCTAGGCCTAGAAGAATTTTCAAGCAAGCGAACTCAGTCTTCATCTTCAATAAAACCTTCAATAAATTAAAGATTACATCCACCACCATATGCACACTCAAACACACACACACACACAGCTGCCTACATCACAACCTGATATGCTCATTAAATAGAAAAATAAGCAAACACACAGCCACATCTCTGTGGAGCGAGCATCACTAACAAAGAAAAGCGGCCTAAATCAATTCATTATTTTTGAACTCGACAAGGAAATGGTTGGCCAATTAGAGCGAGGTCGATAAAGCAAACCTGGAATGACATTCAGGGAGAAAAACGGAAGCTTATCACCTTGTTTAATCACACCGGTTATTCACGACTCCATTGGGGGAGAAAAAGAGAAGCACCGTACGTCCTCTTATTCAGTACACAGGAATATAACAGAGTTTGGGATGCAGAGAGATGCATTTATTGGCCCTGAATGCTCTAATCGGACAATTTAGGTTTTTTTTTTTCCTGAGTAAACAACCCAAGTCAGAAACAGCTTTTAGTCATTACTGCTTCCACCAGCAAACAGCTCTAATTTCGCCCATCTGACTGCCTCTCTTGTAATTGCTCTTGCGTCCATCAGACTCAACAACATGATTACACGTATGATCTGGAGTATGTTACATGTGTTGTTGTGTGAGGTGGAGTGCAGCTCAGGAGCTGTTTATCAGCCGTAATTACATGCTTTCGAGTGAGAAACAAGTACAGAGCGAGAGAGAGGGAGATCATACAGCACCAAAAATGAAAATGTATGTGATTTGACTCTTGATTATCTTACACTGCAACTATCTAATCAAGCCTCTCTTGCTGTCAGATCTAATAACACAGTGCCGTGCATTTCCTTACTGCTTGACCAAGAGCTCCAATTATTCTGATTCTGAGAGATCTACTTACTTTAAAAAAAAAAATGCACGTCTATAAATAAATGCAGCATATTGTGGAGAAATGCGCTGATTATTAAAGCATGGAAAACAGGATTTGGCTGCTTTTTGGAAATCAAAGAGATTGATGTAGTAGTAGTACATGTGCTGGAACACTCGCAACTCTATCCAACAAGCTCACTTCTGAACACTCACATCAGATGAAAAACAGGCTGTTCAGAATATGGTAATAGGATTGACCTGATAAAATGAGAAGTGTATTGAGACAATGAGTAGTTGACTGAACAAAACTGTTGCCATTTACTAAATGTGGATGGTTGATTTTAAGTTGCATGATATGACTTATGGTAATTAAAAGCTTGCTTGTTAAGTTAAGAAACTGGCCTGACTAAAAAAAATGGTCAAGAATGACAAGTAGGCCTGGTCATTACAATTATGTCCGGTACAAATATTTGATTGGGAAAAGAAAATGACTTTTCAAAATGACCCTTAAAAGAGGGAATAATAGTTTTAATAAATAATTTCTAATAACTAATATATTTTCTTTGCCATAATAACAATGCATAACATTTTACAAGTTAGTTGGCAAGATATTACTATTAATAGGCAAGTTGTTGGACAACAGTGTATGCAATACAGGCCCGTAGCCAGAGGGGGGTCTAGGTGGTTTGAAAGACCCACCCCCCACTGACAAATTCCAGAATTAGGCCTTTATATGTGCTTGTTTGTCCTATTTTTGACTGCCATGCCAAAATAAATTGTGAAAACTACCAATAGAAGAAGGCTTTAAGACAAATTAAATTTTCAATTATTTAATAGGCAATGGTTTTTTTTCTTCACTTTCGCCATTTAGTGAAGTTTTTTTTCCCTCTCCGCTGTCGCCACTAGCTTGCATGGTTCGGGATCTGTAGAGCTGCGCATCGTTGGATTTGCTCTTCAGTATTTAGACTCTCAGTAGTGATTATTAAACCACACTGAACTGAGCTAAACTGAACTGAACTTAAACACTACAAACTGAACTACACTGTTCCTATTTACTATGACCTTTTATGTGAAGCTGCTTTGACACAATCTACATTGTATAAGCGCTATACAAATAAAGGTGAATTGAATTGAATTGAATTGAATAGGCCAAATTCAGAGTGGGAAAAGTAAGAGGAGAGGGTCAGTTTTTTTATTGTTTATAGGCTACACTTTTTAGTTTAAAACAAGTTTTACTTGTTTACCTAATTGTTTTACATTTTTTAAATGATGGATGATAATAAGTTTGTATTTAAAAATGCGATTTTTTTCATTTTTCTTTATTATTTTTTTATTTAAAATGCTAATATCACAATATTTATAAAACTGTAACAATTTACAGTTTAAATTCAATTTTGTAAATAAATATTACGTAATAAAATAGTATGTTAAGCATACTTTGTAGGAATTTTTTTTAGTACATCAAAAATTCTGGTTATGATCACCATCCGACAAGCTGGTCCAGCAAAGATTAGTGCTTAAAATGTCACTAAATGCAGTATTTAAACCCCTCATAATTTAACAGAAAATGAGGCGAATAACTGCATTAAAGAAAAAGAACTACCCCTATCAATAGGCTGGCTACAGGCCTGCAATAATGACTTTAAATTTATTTACAATTATTCTATCCTAGACAAACTAAAAGAAATAAGAGTTTCTTCAAATGAAAAAATATATATTATAGGAAATGCTGTTAAAATGTCCTTGCTTTATTAAACATCTCTTGGGAAATATTCATTTATTTTCCTTTGGCTTAGTCCCTTTATTTATCAGGGGTTACCACAGCAGAATGAACTTTCCAGAATATGTTTTACGCAGCATATGCCCTTTCAGCTGCAACCCAGTACTGGGAAACACTCAGACACTCTCACATTCACACACACATACACTATGGCCAATTTAGCTTATTCAATTTACCTGCACCGCATGTCTTTGAACTGTGGGGGAAACCCAGAGCACCAAGGGGAAACCCACACCAGCATGAGGAGAACATGCAAACTCCATACAGAAACACCAACTGGCCCAGCCGGGACTCGAACCAGTGACCTTTTTGCTGTGAGGCGACATATTTAAAAACAAAATAATTAATTTCTATTTTTTTTCCCTTCAACTGTACGTGTAATTTCATACTAATATATACTATGTGCACATGTCAAAGCTTACAAAGAATCAGAAAACGAACTTCAGGAAGGGACGAGTAGGCTCACATGATCCCAATCACATCAACGGGATGGCTGTTGAGCCTGTCTCATCCTTCAAGTTCCTGGGGACCCACATCTCAAAGGACCTGTCCTGGACCACCAACACCTCCAACCTGGTCAAGAAGGCTCACCAGCGCCTCTTTTTCTTAAGGCAACTTAAAAAGAACCAGCTGTACTCAGCTGTATTGGTGAACTTCTATCGCAGCGCAATAGAGACCATCCTGACCAACGGCTCCACAGTCTGGTGTGGAAGCTGCTCTGTTGCTGAGCATAAAGCCTGGTTTATATTTCTGTGTCAAGTGATCAGCGTGACCCACGGTGCATGCAATGTGCGTAGCCGAGCATTTATACTTCTGCATGCTGTTTGTGTCGCTCTGCAATCATACTTCTGAAACACAAGCTGGCAATAGGTGTTTATGTTCCTCTGTGTCGAGTTTCTTCATTTTTTCTGAACACTACCTTAATCTACAAGTGGCTCAAACTTGCTCATTTTGAGGCTGGAATCAACGGACGTGCAACAACTTTAATCTTAAGGTAAACACAAAGCAACAGTCTCCATCAGGAGCTCCTTTACGGGACTCTACACTTGTAAACACTCGCTGCATCAGGCTTGCACGGCTCTTACCTCCGCCTAAACTACCAAACCAATCAATCACAAAGCTTGCGCTAGGAGTTATTGCAACATGTAGCTACATTTTTAGAGAGGTGCGCGCCAGCGTCGGTGAGGGCTATGCGACCACACGTAGGCTGTGCCGTAGCATACACGTGCGCTTGACGCAAAAGCATAAATCAGCCTGGGCTCTTTTGCCCGCCATACACCCCCTCACTCTCCTCATAACTTACACTCCCCATAATCCCTGCACTATTTAATATTTGCACATTTAAAAATTGCACATTCATCGCACTACATTGCACTGATTCATTTTGAATTGAACATAGCCACTGTACATATACAGTTGTAATTGTGTTCATATCTATCTGCATACTTCTCATTATTTATAGCGATCTGTACATATATTCATCTATTGTTAATCTCTGTTCACAGTTAATACAACATGTATATAATGTTCATAATACATCCATCTGTAAATATCACCAAAGCTCTTCTATAATTGCACTTTATAACTACTGTATATATATCTATATCCTACACTTGCTGCTATTGCACTCCTGGTTAGACCTAAACTGCATTCCATTGCCTTGTACTTGTACATGTGTAATGACAATAAAGTTGAATCTAATCTAATCTAATCTAATCTAATCTAATCTAATCTAATCTAAAAAAACATGTTTACAGCATGTACAATGTAGGATGCTATACATTATACCAAACCACCATGCAAGTAACCAAAATTTATGCTCATAATAATAATTAAAAAATGTATCAAATAAACTGCTAAACAAATTGCTCTCAGAGAGAAAAATGTGAACAATGTGGCAATGGCAAAGCTGACATTACTCCTTTTATTAGCTTCAGTAGTGTCTGTGAAACACCTTAGTCCTTCAATATGGGGCTTAAATACAGTTCCAGGAAGACACAAAGTGAGATATCTCTTTCTCTCTCACTCCCTCTCTCTACAATGCAGTACCAGAGCAGGATGGGGGTCTAATAGACTCTACTGGGACCCAGCATTTAGCACTTCTGAAAGCACTGGCGGGATTCCTCTGCTCCTTCACTGGTTTTGTTTAATACACTATAATACAGTATTATCCATGGAGGAGAGCCGTTCCATCTCCACCAGCCTCCGGCCTCTTTGATCAGCGGCTATGTTGAACACGCTACCTTCTCTTTTGTGCACGTTCTCCAATGATTTGCCAATAGAGACGGCTTCCCAAGGTTCTCTACGTGGTGTTTCAAAAAAAAAAGAAGTCCCTAAGCCACGAAGAACTAAATGCATTACAATATGAGAGTATTACTGCATATCTAAGCTAACATTTGGATGCAAAATCAACAGTGCTTTTCGGATTTCCCCCTGAGAGAACGTGGCCATGCAATGTTAATGTTTTGAAAGCAAAGAGCAAAAACGCTCAATTTTATGCTTGCAATGAAACAATACACATGGCCTGGACTGACCTCCATCTAATAGAGTGCCTATGTAGAACAGTAACTGACCTTTAAATATTATATGGTAATAAATAGCCATGCTGAGGCCATGAACGCCAAACATAGGATACCTCTGAGTGCCATGCAGAGTTTTAGAATGCATTTACACTAGTGTGTGTTTGTTTGAAGACAGCATTTTAACTTATTGTACTGTTGTCTATACTGATATTTCAGGTAAGTTCTCCATCCACACTACATGACTGGAAATGCATGTCAGAAGCTAAGCATACCTATAAAATTATAAAATTATAGTGGAAAGTGTTCATAGCGCTTGACTTTTTCCACACTTTTTTATGTCACAGCCTTATTCCAAAATGGATTAAATTCATTTATTTCTTCAAAATTCTACACACAACACCCCATAATGACAATGTGAAAAAAGATTTTTTGAAATTGTTGCAAATTTATTAATAATAACCCCCCCCCCCCAAAAAAAAAAAAATAAATAAATCACATGTACATTAGTATACACAGCCTTTGCGATCAAGCTCTAAATTGAGCTCAGGTACATACTGTTTCCACTGATCAATCTTGAGATGTATCAGCAGCTTAATTGGAGTTCACCTGTGGTAAATTCAATTGATTGGACATGATTTGAAAAGGTATACACCTGTCTTCATAAGGTCCCAGGGTTGACAGTGCATGTCAAAGCACAAACCAAGCATGAGGAATTGTCTGTAGACCTGCGAGACAGGATTGTCTTGAGACACAAGGCTGGGGAAGGTTACAGAAAAAAAATCTGCTCCTCTGAAAGTTCCAAAGAGCACAGTGGCCTTTATCATCCGTAAGTGGAACATGTTTGAAACCACCAGGACTCCTCCTAGAGCTGGTCGGCCATCTAAGATGAGTGATCAGAGTAGAAGGGTCAGGGAGGTGATCAAAAACCCGATGGTCACTCTGTGGAGAGAGGAGAACCTTACAGAAGGACAACCATCTGTGCAGCAATCCACCAATCAGGTCTGTATGGTAGAGTGGCCAGACGGAAGCCACTCCCCGCCTGGAATTTGCCAAAAGGCAGGACTCTCAGACCATAAGAAACATGAATATAGGCAGATGTCCCATCATTTTCAAAAGTCTGCGAAATGGTGAGTACAGTATACACTGAAACACTTAGCCAGAGGGTTTTCAGTGTCACTAAAAGTCTCCAGAGTAATGTGGAAGCCAGACATAACTGTAGCAAAGGTTGTGCGTTTAAAAAAAAAAATGCACAGGCGGGTTTCTCTTTAAAGATCCCAATGCCAAGTAATTGATCCCAAAAGGAAGGCTTTTCACCTGCAGGTCCTGAAAACATCCAGCTAGTTGTGGCAAAATAATTTAGTGACTAATATTGGAACAAACTGGGCCATTTTAGAAGATCTAAGGTCAAGAACTGGGCCAAAGGTTGCATAATATGGGACTAAATGATGAGCAAACTCGTAAAACTCAAGGGTGTTTTCATGACTTATAAACATGCTCACACACACAAACAGAAGTGCGCCTTCTCATCTGGTTTGAGAGGTGAAAATCGTTTTCCATTTCTGCAAGTCAATGCCATATCCGAACGCACAAAGAGAGATTATTCCTAAAACAATTAGTCTTCGCCTTCCCTTGTGAAGTGGAGCAATTGATCTGGTGATAAACAAGAGACTTATGGGCTATTGACTCCGGCTGGGTTTAGTGGCTGCCTGGAATTACAGCTGAATGCAATCCATAGAACCAGAGCACTGGACAAACAAAGAGTCAAAGCCTTTCAGGGAGACCGGAGGCCTGTAATGACCCAGCATTGTACCAGTTTAAAGAGATCGTCCAGTTACATCAGTCGAGATTTATTACCGATGCAATCTTTACTCCATAAACTATCAATCATAAGGCATTTTATACGAGTAATGCTTACAACGCTGATATAAGGGTTTGATAACTTTGTCTTAGTGCTATAGAGATTATGCAGAGTAAGATGATTTTATGATTTTACTGAATTGCAAGAAGTTTCCTCAAGCGAAATAAATCATAAAATAAAACAAATTGAAAAATACATATTTTATTGCTTATCGGCTATACATTTAAATGTTTCATATTTAGGATATATAATGTTCATATTTAGGATATATATAATGTTCATAGCCCTGAAGTAGCCCTTACTAGTGCCAGGTTGGAACCTCTTTTGTTTTCAGAACTGCCTTAATCCTTCATGGCAGAGATTCAACAAGGTACTGAAAATATTCATCAGAGATTTTGGTCCATATTGACATGATAGCATCATGCAGTTGCTGCAGATTAGTCTGCTGCACATCCATGATGTGAATCTCTTGTTCCACCACATGCCAAATGTGCTATATTGGATTGAGATCTCGTGACTGTGGAGGCCATTTGAGTACAGTGAACTCATTGTCATGTTAAAGAAACCAGTCTGAGATAATTCGTGCTTTATGACATGACACATTCTCCTGCTGGAAGTAGCCATCAGAAGATGGGTACACTGTGGTACTAATGGGTCCAAAGTGTGCCAAAAAAATATCTCCCACACCATTACACCAAAACCACTAGCCTGAACTGTTGATTCAAGGCAGAATGGATCCATGCTTTCATGTTGTTGTTGTCAAATTCTGACCCTGCCATCCAAATTTCACAGCAGAAATCGAGACTCATCAGACCAGGCAACATTTTTCCAATCTTTTATTATCTAATTTTGGTGAGCCTGTGCGAATTGCAACCTCAGTTTCCTGTTCTTAGCTGATAGGAGTGGCACCCAGTGAGGTCTTCTGCTGCTGTAGCCCATCCGCCTCAAGGTTCAACGTGTTGTGCGTTCAGAAATGCTCTTCTACATATGGAGTGGTTATTTGAGTTACTGTTGCTTTTCTATCAGATCGAACGAGTCTGGCCATTCTCCTCTGAACTCTGGCATCAACAAGACATTTGCGCCCACAGAACTGCCGCTCATTGGATATTTTCACTTTTTTCAGACCATTCTCTGTAAACCCTAGAGATGGTTGTGCATGAAAATCCCAGTAGATCAGCAGTTTCTGAAATACTCAGTCCAGCCCAGTTGGCACCAACAACCACTTTCAAAGTCACTTAAATCACCTTTCTTCCCCATTCTGATGCTCGGTATGACCTGCAGCAGATCTCTTGACCATGTCTACATGCCTAAATGCATTGAGTTGCTGCCATGTGATGTTTAGAAATTTGTGTTAACGAGCAGTTGGACAGGTGTACCTAATAAAGCGTCCGGTGAGTGTAGTACATATAAGTGTCTTAAAGGCATTCCATATAAATACACTTTTACATATAATAAAAAAACTAAATAATATATAGAAATGATCATTAAATAAACGTGGTTTTAAATATGCAACATAAATAATGGAATGCAGTAAGGCATACAAAAAATGTATACCTTTTGTGAATGCACCATTTGTTTTTGGGTTTCAACAGGCATCTTTCTCTTAATGATGAAGTATTGTTCACAAACTAGAAAGATGAGAAGAGACACGCGAGTAAAGAACAATATCAAAATCATAACACTTATCACAAAGTCACCTCATCAACGTAAAGAGATGAGACTTCAGAGAAAATTACTTCAAATGATGGCTTTCGCTCGGCAGAAACACTACAACTCAATGGAATTAATCAGTCCAGTGCCTTCGGTAATTGTAAATCCTTCCGTGCAGAATTTCAATATAAATAATATATGCTATGTACACACATCATGATGTAATCAACACTAAAGGTGGAACACAAACAACTGCCAGCTCCAGAAAGAAGCAATTCAATACTCAAGATCTATAATTGATTTATATTAAAATAAGTTTGGCGTCCATCTCCTGGGTAATCTGCTATGTTTGATGCACAGGTTTCTTATGAGACACCTTCTTATATATTTATAAGATATATATATATATATATATATATATATATATATATATATATATATATATATCTTTCTTTCTCCTTTCTTTCCTAATTACTTCAAGTACATAGAGACTGAAAATAAAGCTATTAAATAAACTGTAAATAAACACCAGCGTTTCCCGCTGGGGAATAATAAGAAGCTCCTTAATTGACAGATTTGAAATCTAAGGCCAATTCTCCACTGTGCTGTGATTCCTGTATGCACGTTGCCTCTAAACTGTCCCATAAAATCCTATCACTGCACTTAATTGTTCGATATCAAGCCGAAGCGTCTAAGGTAATTCAAATGTCTTTTGTGCGATGAATATGTGCAATCGTCCTCTTTTCCTATTCTAATTTAATGCCATCTGGGCCACATGATTGGCCCGGTGTTGCCATTGCTGCCAACCGAGGTCAGCGTAACCATCAAGCGCTGTAATTGAGTAGTTAGTAGCAATTTTCTCCCTTTAATTTCCATCTGCAAAACCCAGGCCTGGCATGGCAAATAGCACATTACGGCCGCACAATGCAGCGGACCAGTAATAACATCATTTCCACAGTTTGAAAACTTCCATGGACAAATGCGGGATTGTCATCTCATTTGCCTCACACAGATGTAAGGATATTTGAAACACAGATATACACCCATGCGCCACAGCATCAATGCGGTTGATCATCTTCTAACAAGGCCATATATTAAGGTCTGGATAGATTAGATGGTAAGCAAACCATCAGTTCGGCTTGTAATGGATACAGGAGATACGGGCAGAAATCAAAATCTGAGTGACTTTGACAAGGGCCAAATTGCAATGTCAAAGTAACTGGTTCAGAGTATATCTGTATATGGCAAGTCAGTATTTTTGCAGTGCACAAATCAAACCACAAACCAGTCAACCAATCAAGGGGCCTATGATCAAGGGGCCTATGATGACCACTGTCCAAAGTGCCTACAATGTGGGAGCATTGACGGGACATTCTGATGGTTGGAGTGGAGGAAGATTTGGTTCAGCGAGTCCTGTTTCTTCAATGAGAATCTGTGTAGATATTTGACAATTACCATTTAAGCTTTCAGAAGGGTGTTTGTTTATGAGAGTGAGGTTCAAACTTCAGCACAAATCAGGTGCTAGTTCTGAGCCAGTACTATTGCTGGTTCATCTGACATGTCTTCTAAGATCTGCCTTGCTTTTTCGCCAGCTAGAGCTAGCTTCCCCAACATAGAGCCAGGTTTGACGTCATTGCATGCATCTCATCTTTCCCACAAAAATTCACTGCTATTAATGTCAATAACTTTGCAAACCTGTATCGGCATCCAAACACAGCAAATCCAAACTGCGGTGGTTTGTCTAGGTGGAGATTACCGGAGATAATGTATTCATGCAGCCTGCCGTAATTTTTATAGGCAGAGAATATAAAGGAGAATAATGTGTTTTCACATCGTGCTGTAATTTGAATAAACAGACATTAGAATAAATGATATGTTCAGGATTATTTTCTGCTGCTCTTTCTAAGATGGTAAAACTGTTTCTGTTCATTTTGTTGGTCATTGTAAGCCCCCTCAGCCTATGATGCAGAGTTCGGGTTAGAGTTAGGGTCCAACTCTGAACCAGCACTGAAACTGCCTTGATGGAAAAGGGGTATAAATGTTTCATTAGTTGATTAAGTAATCATAGAGGAACCAAATTAAGTGCTACACAGCTTACAGCTTATTTATTGTGTTTATGTGAGGATTGTGTCTTTAGCTTGTTTAGAGGAGTGTGCCCTGTGCATGAGGCTGCATAGCCACAAACCAAACAGTGTGCTTATGATGACCACTGTCTACTATTGAAAGCATCTACAATGAGCATGGGAGCATCAGAATTGGAACTTCTGATGTTTATAGCCAGTGTTGTTTGGAAATCCTGGGACCATTTGAACCATGAATCAGTGTTCAACTTGAAAACCAACCTATATATAACGTCAGATCAGCAAAGATAATGGTGTTACCTTGTGGAAGTGACCATTTTTATCAGGATAAAGCACTACAGTATGTCACACCGCACAAAATGTTCATTAAGGGTTTGAACAACGTGATTAAAAGCCCATGATGTTACCCTGGCTCCAATTCCGAAAGAACATGTATGGGATGTGTTAGACCAATAACTTCACTCTACGGTTGCACCACCTTGGAGGACCTGATGCTAACACCTTATAGCCAGATACACTCTTAAAAATACAGGTTCAAAAAGGGGTCTTCAGCAATGAGTCCAAAGAAGAATCATGACTAGTTCATTAATAAACCCTTCTATTCTTTATGGGAATCAATGTAAAAATGCTAAAACCCCTTCGCTTCTTACTTTAACCCATGCCAATAAGGAACCTTTGTTTTTGAGGATATACCACAAGATAACTTCAGAGGCCTCAGTGAGCAGTGAGAGGACCAATATATTAGTTTGACCAGTCTATTAGACAGGCGGTAATACAAGTTTGGCATTTCTGATAGGTGTGTTGACATTGAGTCAGTTTTGAATCTGTACCAAGACACTGCAAATCAAAATCAGATTTATGAAACACTAATCAATAACCAGTACCCAGCCAGGTGAATTTGCCACCGAAAAAGACAAGGTGGCGACTGCAAACTAATGGCCCAACACAGTCTCTCGTTGTGACTTGATAAGTTCGCCGACAGATTTATGAAGCTCGTAAAGCAAAATCAGGGATGAGAATGTAGCAGGCCGATGTTTAATGGCTGCTTATCACACCGAGGGTTTTATTCGCTGCCACGCATGTATACACACACACACACACGCAGGCGGATGGCATTCACGTTTGGCCAAGTGGAAAATGAATGCTTTATTCTCATCCTAATGATGTCCTTCTGAATGTGAAAGGGATGTTTTTAAGAAAATGTTATTTAAAATAATACATTAAGTACTGTCAACTCCAGACACAATTCCCTCGTAACATAAATTTGATTTTTATATCGCTCCCGGAGAATAGAATCCCTTTTTATACAATTTTGTAATTACTCTGATGCACTACATCAAAAGGAAAAGTAATAATAGTTGTAATTTAATCTATTCTCACAAGTCATTTTCATAAACTCTCCCTCTGTCTGCCTAATGCACGTTTCATTCATTATTTATAATGCGCTGATGATGTGGTAATGACAATGCCATTGTTTTTTACACTTAGCGGTGATTCAGAGCTTTCATTACGGGCACGGCGGGCCGCGGATTATCAAGGGCAAACAAAAGATAATTAACGACAGGAAGTAGGGCAGTCGAGCCCGGCTGGGCACCGCCAGGAACCCCTCGACTCAGGGTTCACCGAGCACAGGTCTATTTAGAAGACTTGGCTTCTGTGAGGACTCAAACAGCATAATTAGTGAAGGCTCCCTGTTAGGAGGGGAATGCAATTTATTTTTACCCCCTCCTCTTCTTTGCACCTCCTCCTCCCATTCTTTCGTTCCCTCTGCTTCTTTCTGAACACACATCAGTGCTGAGATGGAGGTGTGAGAATCTGGGCATGAACAGAGAGAGTGATTGAGAGGAAGTTAAATAACGGACAGTCTACTAAAGTGGATATGTTTCAGTCTTAGGTCTTGGCTTTCAGTTAATACTACTGTAATCAATTTAACTATAACAAACCATAAACGGTACGTGATAACTCAATAATCAATGTAACAATTAATGATCTCTCTGTTCACAAGGCCTAAACTTAATTATTTGATTAATAATAATAATAATAATAATAATAATAATAATAATAATAATAATAATAATAATAATAATAAAGATAAAATGGTTTATAATAATAATAGTTACTGACAGAACGTATACGTTAGAAGAATATATGATTAATAATAACAACAACAAGAGAGACAATTATTACTGACAGATAATAATAACTATAGTAATATGATTTAATAATAAAAATGAGGACAGAATATATAGATGAGATATGTTAACAACAACAATTATCTAAAATTGATATAAGATAATTATTTAAGGATATTAATTTTAATTAATAACAACTATATAGATTAGAAGAGATATGATGAATAACTAACAACAACAACAACAACAACTATTATTATTATCATTATTGCTATTAATATTATTATTAGTAGTATATTAGTAGTAGTGGTAGTAGTAGCAGCAGAAGTAGAATGGATGGATGGATGGACTGCCTATAGATATGCAGGTCGATGGATTAATATTATTATTATTATTATTAGTAGTAGTAGTATATTAGTAGTAGTAGTAATAGCAGCAGAAGTGGGATGGATGGATGGGTGGATGGATGGATGGATGGATAGATAGATGGATGGATGGACGGGTGGGTGAGTGGTTGGACTAGATTTGTAGGTTGATTGATTATTATTATTATTATTATTATTATTAGTAGTAGTAGTAGTAGTAGTAGTAGTGGTAGTAGTAGTAGTAGTAGTAGTAGTAGTAGTAGTAGTAGTAGTAGTAGTGGTAGTAGTAGTAGTAGTAGTAGCAGCGGAGGTAGGATGGATGGATGGATGGAGGACGGAAGGACGGACGGGGAGTTGGACTAGGTTTGTGGGTCGATGGATTATTATTATTCTTAGTAGTAGAAGTAGTAGTAGTGGTAGTGGTAGTAGTAGTAGTAGTAGTAGTAGTAGTAGTAGTAGTAGTAGTAGTAGCAGCAGCAGCAGAAGTAGGATGGATGGATGGATGGATAGACGGATTGACGGACGGACGGGTGGGTTATTGGACTAGATTTGTGGGTCGATGGATTGTTATTATTATTATTATTATTAGTAGTAGTAGTAGTAGTAGTAGCAGCAGCAGAAGTAGGATGGATGGATGGATGGATGGATGGATGGATGGATGGATGGATGGATGGATGGATGGACGGATGGGCAGGTCGGTGGGTGATTGGACTAGATTTGTGGGTCAATGGATAATTATTATTTGTAGTAGTAGCAGCGGAAGTAGGATGGATGGATGGATGGACAGATGGATGGATTTGGACCAGATTTGTGGGTCGATGGATTATTATTATTACTTGTAATAGTAGTAGTAGCAGCAGCGGAAATAGGATGGATGGATGGATGGATGGATAGATGGATGCATTGATGGACCGATAGACGGATTTGGACTAGATTGGTGGGTCGATGGATTATTAGTAGCAGCAGAAGTAGGATGGATGGATGGATGGACGGATGGACAGATGGACAAGATTTGTGGGTCGATGGATTATTATTATTATTATTTGTAGTAGTAGTAGTAGTAGGATGGATGGATGGATGGATGGATGGACGGATAGATGGATGAACGGATGGATGGATGGATAAACAGATGGATGGATGGGTGGGTAGGTGGTTGGATTATAGATTTGTGGGTTGATGGATAAATAAATTAAACCAATCAGTCTCATTTCATTATAACCATGACGTTTTCGTCAGGCATGAAATGACATGTATTTCACACACTGTAACTGTACATCTCTCACCATCGTCTGCTCCTGGTGTTATTGGAGCTCTTGTTTCTCCTCGTCAGATAAATAAACGCTGCTGATGGCGGTGGAGCTGCCAGAAGTGCAGGCATGTGACAGTGAGCAGGGAATGACAGCTGTTCGGCAGTACAGAGTCTCAGTCTGTCCTCAACTCCTCAAGAAGTGTGCAGTGCCTTTCACACCTCGCACACAACAGGAGACCACTGAACATGGACCACAAACACACAATGACTGCAGTTCATACTGAGAAGTGACTGTATAGTGTGTGTTTTAAAGGAGTTTTATAACAAAAATGATGGGAAGCAAACTGGGGGAAAAGTAATTTTAGGATGTTCTCGAATGAAGGAGATGTGTTTAGTTTTTCAGTGGTTTAGTGTTTAACAATAACGATTAGTTAAAAGTATTTTACCAAAAAAATAAAATAAAGTATTATGTAAAATATATTAATAATAAATCACATTTATAAGTCATATTTAATTCAGTCTACTTTAAAGGATACATGCACTTTAAAGGATACATGTACTGATTATTTTTTTCTATCATGTATTTGTCTTGTGTCATTGTTTGTTTGTATCTGTTTTAATTTCTTTTTGTGCTGCCATATTTCTTTCCATACAAGAAATTAGACTATTTTGGTCAAACAAAATATAAATTAATAATAAATGCAATAACAGAACAAATAAAAAAAATCACAAAATTGATAATATGATCATTAATAATGTATGATATTTAAACACATTATAAAATCCAAGATAACTGGGTTAAGTATTGCATTTAAAGAGCCCCTATTTTGCATTATAAAAGGTCATATTTTGCTTTTGGTGGTCTCCAACAACAGGCTGATATGCATGCAAGGTTAAAAAACACTTTCATCGTCTTATAATTTGCATTTATTTTTACCTAATTATCCCAACGACTCCCATATGATTTGTTCAGCAATTAATTTGTTCCCAAACATGAAGCTAATCTGCGCTGATTGGTCTGATGACCCAGTCTGTTGTGATTAGTCAACTGGGTTCAGCACAAGACAGAGAGAAACACCCACAATGGCTATGAATTAGCCCACAGAGTATGTGAGAGGCCAATGCAGGAATGCAATAAAGCAATGCAGTTAAACACCAGCATATTACTCTACTCTTAACCCTGACCCCAAGTAATAACATTGACACACATTCAGTATTATCCACACAGGGGCAAAAGTTGAACTATTTTGAAAATTTACCGCGCTGCACGTGGAACAGCTGATGGTGGCTATAGCAAAGACAAACGCCAGAGGATTGCGAGCTCAGAAACGCATTTAAATCAGTAAAGTAAGAAGCATGCGTCGTATTTTCACAGTGGTTTTGGACGCAATATGTGAATAGCCCCATGAAGGTTTAACCTGAGAGATACAGTTCAAGCACTGATCTATAATGGATAAGTGATTACAAGCCATGTGGAGTGATTACAAGATACAACACACAATTAAACGCATACTTCGCAAACTACACTAAACGAGGCAACAATTTTAATTACACTTACATGTTATGATCCGGAGGAACAAGAAACTGGTCCATTTGAACTGTTACAGTTACTGACAAAGTCCCTGTCAAAGTCTGACAAAGTCCAATATATAATAGTCTCTCTGCTCCTTCCTTTAATAGCAAATGGCCGACGAATCCCGTGTTGCATCATAGGTTATTGTATCAAAAAAATTATAATTTACAGGAACAAACACAGAACTAGTTTGGTTTTACTCTGGTGCTGTTGTGAAAATGAACGTTAACCCTTTATTCCCCGCAGCCGAATCTCCATTTGTCAGTGATTGTCATCTTCATGTCATGATCAGTCCCGTGACTCCCCGCGCTCCGCTAGTGTCT
Organism: Danio aesculapii; assembly: GCF_903798145.1. Classification (NCBI taxonomy): domain Eukaryota; kingdom Metazoa; phylum Chordata; class Actinopteri; order Cypriniformes; family Danionidae; genus Danio; species Danio aesculapii. Next base: position 52,191,001 of record NC_079438.1, read on the forward strand.
GAAGAGAAGGGCACATTCACGTTTTACCGGAACTGGTACCATATTGACGTTGACAAGTTCAAGTAAAAGATCCAAACCCAATTCGATTCATTTATTCGACCCCGAGTCGACTATTTTATTAAAGAATCAATAGTTTTAATCACGGTGCACTTTCAGATTTAAACCTCAGCTGGATGTTTTCATTCACATTGAGCTGTGTTACACTGCATGGAAGGTCATTTTCAAAAACCCATAATAGGGGCTCTTTAAATGCACCTACATATATACAGATACACATACAGGTATATGTGTAAAAAAGAAAAAGAAAAAAGAAAATCAAATAAAGTTGCTGGCTATTATATGTCCCCAATTAAGCAGCAAAGTAAACATATCTGTGTGTGTGTGTGTGTTTAAGTGCGAGAGAGAACACACATGGGATTGTCATGTGCATCCAATCTCTGCCATGTTTTTCTGAAAATATAAATGCACTAGAACAATCCGACTATTCAAAGAAAGTAGTAAATACAGCTAGAAGAAAGACTTCCTGCGAGACAGAGCATGTGTGTGTGTGTGGGGGGCCGGGCAAAGCACCCGAGGACCTGTAGCAGACTTGACTGGCATGACACCAAAGAGGAACGCCTTCAGTATGACTACTAAGAGCTTTGGCAGGATTTTTATTAAGGAGTTGGGACAGCATTCATTTTTAAAACCTCCTCAATAAAATATCATACAGTCATTACATATTCCTCTGGATTATAATGATATGAATATTTAAATTTAAATGCATTCCGAGCACGAGGTCTCTTCTTCAGTACGGCATCAGATCTCATTTTCTACTTAAGCTGCCCCATCATGTTTATGCATCTCCACATGCATGATACATATCTCTCCCGCTTTTTTTTAAAGCTTCTTAATGCAACCCGGGTTAATTTTGCCTGACTTTAATGGGCAACGACTTTTCATTGGTGATCTTTTTTCTCTTTCTGCCTCCAAAAAATAACTATGTAATATGATCAAATGCTCCTTTCATGCAGAACAGAGTGTTATCTGAAACTTCACACTTTGTTGCACTTGAAGAAAAAAATGAATCCCTAAACTTAATCAGTATTACAGTTCATTTTTGATATGAAGAGGTGTGATTACTATGTGTACAAGAGGAGAACATGACAAGTACTCTGAAGAAAAAAAAAGGCGCTGATTAGGGATGATCTGTTGTGGGAAGATAAGGTGCATTACGAATTACTAAAAAAGTAGCCAACACGCACTCATTACGTTCTTGGTGGAAGCTAGAACTTCTGTGAATTGGTAGCAGACCCTAGCGATTTTATCTCGGGAACCCAAGTCCTCTGATCTTTCAACTTCCTTGACAAGATGTTGTCATTTTATTTTTTGATGGGTTCAAAGACACTGAGAGATCGAGGATCGGCTGACATACAGAAGATGACTCAGTTTAGCTCAGCCAATGTTTAATTGAAGGATGCAGAGGGGGAAAAAAATCAGTGCCGCTACTGTTTCAGCTGAGGTGAGGCCTGTTAATAATTTCTTTGTTTTCAGAGAAAGACGAATGTAAGAATGTGTAAGAATTTCACACGTTTGAGAATAGAGAAACTAACCACGACAGCTGGTTACAGGTCCAACCCCTAAAGTTTCTGCAAAACTACGCTCATCTATCTCTCAGTCAATAGTGAATGATTATGTGTATCATCATAATCATTCATTTTTCATCCATACTGTGATGTGTATCTGAATGAAATTACTGCCTATTGACATTATCGCCTGATCATAGAACTACCATAGGAAGTTTAGACAGGTGGTGCTGGGGAGGTAGAGGGTTTCTACTATAGACAGAGGAAACCTGTGAAAACATGGGGAGAACATGCAAACTTTACACTGGTCCAGCCAGAACTCGAACCAATGACTTACTTGCTGTGAGGCAACAATAATACACACTGAATTACCATGATGCCCACAAGCAAACACACTAGCTCAAAATGCTTATGTAAGGACAAAGCCAAAAGAGACCTGCAGTCTTTTATTCATTATTTTGATCCAAATGAACTTATTGAGCAAGATGAAATTTAGGGCGGAACTTGATTTTGTCATTGATATCGGGATTTATTTAATGATTGTGGTGCACAGTTGGAGGATCTCATGTGATTGACAGGTTGGCAGTCCTTGTGTCTGTGAATTTTGAGTTGCAAATCATACGAGCAGATTTAAGAACAATTTATACCTCTGCACTAAGTCCATGCAGTAGGTCCAGCATACCGGTCGCCAAACCCTGATGCACACCTCTCAAAACATTTTACTATATGTACATCTGTGGGTGGGGCCAAGACCATGTAAGTGGATTGAGGCCAGTGGCGGTAGTGTTTAACAAGTCGATATTGATTGGTCATTGATGGATCTCATGTGATTGACAGGTTCTCAGCCCTTGTGCCTGTGAAATCTGAGTTAGCATACAAAAGTACTAAAGCAGATTTAGACAGGTGGTGCTGGAGGAGGTGGCTTTTGCAACTATTAAAACGTCTTTGTTGTTTTCCTACATCAGCTTTAGACAAAAAGAGTTCCACTAGTTACTTCTTGCATGAGTGAACACACTGGATCAAAACTCTTTACTTATATAGTGACGAAGCTAAAAGAGAATGGTAGTCTTTTCTCCTTATTTTGAAGTACATCCAAAGGAAACCACTGATGAGGCAAGCTAAAATTTAGGGTGGGGTCCAATTTGGTCATTTGGGGTAAACATTAAGTTGACTAATAGATTTTTGGTGGATTTCATGTGACTGACATGTTGTCAGCCCTTGTGGCTGTGAAATCTGAGTTAGCATACATAAGTACTAGTGCAGATGTACACAGGTGGTGCAGGAGGAGGTGGCTATTGCAAATATTAAAACTACTTTGTTGACTCAATACATCAGCTTAGATGAAAAAAAAACTCCCGCTAGTTACTGCTTGCACGAGTGAACAGACTGGATCAAAACCCAAGGTCGACATTGATTTGATTGATTGATTGATTATTGGTGGATCTTATGTGATTGAAAGGTTGTCAACCCTTGTGTCTGTGAATTCTGAGTCAGCATACAAAAGTACTAGAGTCGATTGGTGGGGGTCCTGGGTGAGGTGGCTATTGCCACTACTGCAACTTCTTTATTGGCTTCCTACATCAGCTTTAGATTAAAAGATAGTCCCACTAGTTACTGCTTGCACGAGTGAACACGCAGGCTCAAAAGTCTACTTATCCAAGGACGAAACCAAAAGAGAATGGTAGTCTTTTCTCCTTATTGTGAAGTACAACCAAATTAAACCACTTATTGAACAAGGTACAAATTAGGGTGTGGACCAATTTGGTCATTTGGGCTAGACATTGAGTTAACTGATTGATTATTGGTGTATCTCACGTGATTGACAGGTTGTCAGCCATTGTGCCTATGAATTCTGAGCATACAAAAGTACTAGTACAGGTGGTGCTGGAGAAGGTGGCTATGAAAAGAAACTCCCAATAGTTACCGCTTGCACGAGTGAACACACAGGCTCAAAACTCTCTACTTATCTAAGGACCGAGCCAAAAGAGAAGGCATCGATTTCATCCCTCTTGACCCGCCGACCCTGTTCGCCTGAGCCACCTCCGAGGGTGGTGTGGTGGTGTGTCGCGGTGGTCCCCGTCACCGACTTTGATGTTGGGGGTGGAGTAGGTGAGTAAATGGCGAGAACGCTGCGTCCTCACATAAAACGGAGACAGTTGCCGGCACTTGGCATTTCCAGTGCTGACAGGCTGGCTTGTTTGTTCACTCTAACGAGCACTCGGACTCCATTAATGAGCGGACTGAATCCATTATCATCATCATTTCAAAAGGCAGCCCTGCACTAAACAGCTTCCCGCATTAGCTGCCGTTGCCCTTGTTGTTTCATTTGATCAGCGGTGGCAGCAGGGACTCGCCCCTCTCCAGCCTTCCCCGACACAAATACGCACATAAATGGGCGCACCTTTTATTGCCCCCCTTGCAACGGCTGTGAATTTATGGGGAGAGAATTAAGCACGGAGTGGAAGTTACAGATGCTACGACCCTGACAGGAGTTAAAATGCAAGCTAACGGCGTAATGACTCTGAAAGGAGGGATGTGAGAATTAGCTTTTTTTTTTACAACAGATAGTGGGTGGGTTGCATGAAGCAGCAGTGAACTGGTCAGACTTAAGAAAGCACTGCATAATTAGGCTGATTTAGAGTCCATTACACAGATCTGACATGTTTTGGGGAGATTTACACTGTGCAAAAGTGGGCTTTGGTAAATTTAGATTTAGAGCATTAAAAAAAACTTTTCTGAGAAGTTGATCTAATACTGATTTAATAAGTATTATTATTATTGTTGCTGCTATTATTATTATTATTGCCATGTAACTGCTATAATTTAGCATTATTTCAATAATATTAAAGGATTAGTTAAGTAAAGGATATAATAAGTATTCATTCGTTTACTAATTTTCTTTTTGGCTTTGTCCCTTTATTAATCAGGGGTCGCCACAGCGGAATGAACCACCAACTTATCTAGCATATGTTTTAAGCAGTGGATGCCCTTCCAGCTGCAACCCAACACTGGGAAACACCCATAAACTCTCTCATTTACACACATACACTACGGCCAATTTAGCTTACTCAATTCAATTATAGTGCATGTCTTTGGACTGTGGGGGAAACCGGAGCACCCGGAGGAAACCCACGCGACCACGGAGAACATGCTAATTTCACACAGAAATGGCAACTGACCCAGCCGGGGCTAGAATCAGCGATCTTCTTGCTGTGAGGTGATCGTGCTATCTATTTTATCTATGGTAAGAGATATAATCAATATTCTTACAAACTAACAACAAAAAACAAACAAATAATAATTAAAAAATCTGTTAAAAAATCTTATTTAACAAAAACAATCATTATAATTATTATTATGACTACTTCTGACTTTCATAACCCAATCTCACGGCAATTCGCACCTTTCTGATTTTATGGCTAATTTGTATGAATTCGTACAATCTCATTCGTACAAATTTAGTAGGATTTGCTCATCGCCCAATGATGATTGGGTTTAAGGGTGGGGTTGGGTGCCACGCCTACTTTTTTTAAATGGTACATTTTCTTATGATTGAACTCATACGAATTCATACGAATTAGCCACTAAACTGACAAAACGTAAAATAATTACTGTACGTTTCCTTGTGAGATTAGGCTGGACTTTAGCTAACTGTAAGCGTAACAACAAAAACAACTACTATTACAACTACAACTACTAATAATACTAATAATACTACTACAACTACGAATAATACAAATACTAATACTACTAATACTAAGAAATATTATTATTATTATTGATGTTACTGCTACTACTATTGTTGTTTCTTTAATTTAGCACAAATATTTGAGTTATAATTATTAAGAGATGGAATCAATATAGTTTTAAACTAACAACAAAAAAAACAATAAATACTATAGTAAAAACTTCTGTAGTAAAATTTAAAAACAACAATTATATATATTATCATTGCTACTGTTTTTGGAACAAACAATAACAATAACAATAATAATAAAAATAATAATAAATAATAAAAAAAGAAAATAAATAATAACAATAATAATAATACTAATAATACTAATAATAATAATAATAATAATAATAATAATTATTATTATTATTATTATTATTATTATTATTATTATTATTATTATCATCATCATCAACACTAAAAAAGACAAACTCATTTGTTATCCACAATAATTATGGCCCATCACTATCAAAACAGATGGGAGTTGGAAGAAAAGACAGCGAGCAAACAAGCGAATCACATCTTTTTGTAAATCATAAACAATCTAAGCTAGTACAGGCAAGTATATGAAAGTGGGTGACGATAACATTTCCATCTCTCCGCCACCTTTCCAAGGGACATCAAAGACCCAATTAAGGTCCTGTGAGCAAATGGCGTATGTGGTAGCGGCTCTGGAGAGCTGTCACTGAGTCTGTGTGTGGCTGTCGACTCCACAACTCACTGACAGCCTCCTTTACAGCCTGAGCCCAGCTCTCTTTCTCTCTCTGTTAAAGGATTTTAATTAGGCCTTGCCTGCTCAGGCTCACACAGCCCTTTTGTATGTGCTGAATGGTACAAGGACTGTGATTTGGAAGCCCTTCACAGGCAGTCAGTGATGTGAGAGAGAGAGAGAGAGAGAGAGAGAGAGAGAGAGAGAGAGAGAGAGAGAGAGAGAGAGAGAAAGAGAGAGAGAGAGAGAGAGAAAGAGAGAGAGAGATAGAGAGAGAGAGAGAGAAAGGGCTCTTTCATTTTGATATGTGCTACTTCACTACGCAGAGCCCTATTGTACGCGCTCTGGAAAATATTCAAATGTTACCGTGCCCATGTTGCCTTTGATATTTAAGACAAAAATGTTACAGCGTGAGACTTGCGGTGACACTCCGCGCACTGTAAACGGGACATTTGGCTTGAAGCATCGTGATATGAAAGTGAGCTCTCAGGTTAGCAGGAGCGCAGGTTTGAGAGGATCAGCTCTGATTGTCAGATTCTGATTCAAAACTGTGTATTTTTTTCAATAATATAAGATTTGTGGCAAGGTTTTGCTGTAAGATTATACACGTGTTGATCAAAAGGCTTAATAATGACAATGCAATGTATGTCAGATTTTGTTTAAAATAAATCTCAGTTGTTTCTACAACTTAATCATGAGTCTCCTGACATTAAACTTTTAATAACAGAATGCAAGTTTAAATGAATAAAGATGATGAAAAAAATGAAAAAAATAAATAAATGAAGAAAGAAAAAGGGATGTTTTATATCTTAAACAATTAAATGACACTGTTTCAAAATAATTAACATTAAAGGCCTGCCTTCATGTTTCCAAATTGGGTTACAATTCAATAGCAATTCATTCATTTTCTATTTTGGCTTAGTCCCTTTATTAATCTGGGGTCACCACAGCGTAATGAACCGCCAACTTATCCAGCATATTTTTTATGCAGCGGATGCCCTTCCAGCTGCAACCCATCAGTGGGAAACACCCATACTCTCCTTCATTCATACACATGCACTACAGCCAATTTTAGCCTATTCAATTCACCTATAGCGGATGTTTTTGGACTGTGGGGGACACCGGCGCACCAGGAGGAAACCCACGCGAACCTGGGGAGAACATGCAAACTCCACACAGAAATGCCAAGTGACCCAGGCGGGACTCGAAACAGCGAAACAACCTGCTTGCTACCCGGAACCGCAGATAGCACCCCTTGATAGCAATTCCCTACAACTAATTTAGGCTTTAATTAAAAAATAATATTTAACATTTAAATTTAAATATTAAATATTAAAAGTTAACTAGTTTCTAAAAGTTTTAACTAAATATTAAAAGTTAACTAGTTTAAGTGACGTCAGAACTTAATCCCAGTAACTGTGTGTCAGACTGTTCTGATATGCTGTCATTTTTAAGAAATCCATTTAGACAGAAATGGCAGTAATTTATAAAAATAAAGTTCATATATAAAAATTCTTATTTAAATTTAAATATGTATTTTGTATTCATTGTTTAAATAAATATATATATATATATATATATATATATATATATATATATATATATATATATATATATATATATATATATATATATATATATATATATATATATATATATATATTAGTGCTGGGCCGTTATCAGCGTTAACGTGCTGCGTTAAAGCGAGACTCTTATCGCGCGATTTAAAAAAAAACATCGCCGTTAATCTATTCTCAAAGTTGGGTTGGGAGCTGGGTCTATTCTACGCAAGCTATGATGACTTTCACCTTGATTTTTTAGTGCGGATGTATACCTGACCGGTGAGCCGTCTGACAAAAAAAGTGCCCTTCTGAATCAAATCAGCAGGATGCCTGACTTTAGCTGCATAATCGGCAGTTTCCCTTTAACTTTAACGCCGTCGTGACAAACTGGGGTATAAGACGCAAATAAGGGGTAAGGACTGGCTAGAGTGTTATAGAATGTAATAACGCTCGCCAAACGTAAAGAAAAAAAACTTCCGCATTTTGCGGTGTGTGTGTGCGTGTGTGTGCGTGTGTGTTTGTGCGTGTTTTGTGCGGTCCTTTACTGACAGCCACCTGTGTTTTGGATCTTGTCGGAAAATATGACGAAAAGTCCTACATGACGGTAATAGTTTGATTGCAGTGTTTACTTCAGTAATGCCACTAATATATGCGTACTCCACATGTCTTAATTCCATTTCTGTTTAGTTCAGTTATTACTTTAGTCACGTTAAGGTAATGAAAAATCTCTGTTAACATGGTAGACTCTTAATCAGAGTACTGTTTTAATCATATTAAAATTGTATTAAAGTATTGTTGCCCATGTAAACATGCAATGTTTGACACACCGTCAGGGCTCTGTGAACTTGGCATTGAGAAGCAGCATTTTCTTTATGTACGTACATCAAAAGCAAGTATGAAATCGCTGTATGGAGCTTATGTAGGCCTACAGTTCAACATTCATGTTTAACTGAATAAACAGTTACTAAACACAAGTAAAAAAGTAAAAAAGTTTGTGTTATTTATTTATTTATTTGGTTTTTATTTGATGATTATTTATTTGATTTTAATTGTGCATTTAACAGGATAAAAAACAACATGATACATGGATGTATTACAGTCTAGTGTGGATTTCATATCACACAAGCAGCAAGTGCATATGACGTGTGGTGCTCAGTATCACCAATTCTCAGATCTCACATGCCGATGGCACACTGCCAACCTCCTCCCCTCCTCCTCCTGCACTGCCCCACTGTCTGCCAAAGCAGGGGCCTCCTTTTACCAATCGTGCCCAAAGCAGGCAGTCATCCCCAGCCAAGACGCATCGTGCTGGGACAGTATCTCCTGACAGTCCTCTCTGACACCCCTTTACATCTGCCTGCGCTGCACTCGGTCGCCAGACAAAGAAATTAATACCCCAAGTGACTGTGTTTTAATTAAGCAATTTCATGCAAATTACACATTTTAGATTGTCAAATAATATAGTGCGCGAAATGGAAGGCTGGCTGATCTGATATGCATGGAGCGTTTTTCTTCCAGGGCACTGTGCATACATGGAAAATGAACAAAAATGCTAATTTCTAATCTATTATGCAAACAGTATGATACTTACATAGATTCGCACGCCTTTCTCGGTATGGCTGCCTTTGTACTGTGTGTTTAAGGTGCACAAGTGTTTAGAAGTCTTGTTTTCGTACCCTTTTGGATGCAGTTTTATGCTGCAAATAAATTTGTTTGGGTTTGTTGCTGTATTCAAATTGCATGGCTCAAAACAAAAATTAGCATAATGAATGGCATAAACGAACAAACAAATTATACACGACGTAAATCTAATCTAATAAAAAAATAACCGGCATCATTTTGATGCCAATTATGTTGGCAAAAAAATAATCCATATAACGTCCTTACATTGTTACAAGCTCAGCCACTATAACTAACAATATGTACAAATTATTCAAATCCGAACAAAAGGCTTTTTTTTTTCCCCCGAAGTTGATTTGATTTAATATTAGAGTAGAACTGTGAAGAAAGGCCTCTTGAAACCACAGGCACAAAAGTCGGTGAGCACAGGTAGCACAATGAGGCCCTCATTAACAAAGGCAAGGGAGGATTCTTGCTGTTTCTTTGTGATTCAAATACATTTAATCAAAGGTTTGTTTCAATATACTGGTACTTAATAGTGTACATTACCGCATACAATACGTCTGAATGAATTGCAGTCCTTCTAGTAGGCTTTTTTAATGGGAACAAATAGCAGGATAGGAGTAGGGAACCGAAGAGGTAATGGCAGGGTACGACATGGCTGTTGACGCGGTTTCTTCATCTTCAGCGCCGACTCGTTCTTTAAATGGACCCTCATACCGTAATCGTGCCCCATGCACATTAAAATCAGGAAACAATAAAGGAACACCAAGTCTCAAAGATCCTTTCCCAATTACGAAGCTTTGAAATCAGACTTATGAGCCCCTCCTGTGTTTGTGTCTGCATATATGTGTGTATGTGTGTGTGTGTGAGAGGGTTTTTGAAACAATTCCACTCACCCTAATCAAGTCAACAAGGGGGTGGAGGTGTGTGCCTGGATGGTGCTCGTGGGTGATTGAATTGTGATGTGCGTCATTGAGGTGTGATTTCCAAGAAGCCAAGCGGTGGCCTCGTGGTTTGACTTCTCCTCAGGTGACCAATGCACTTCATCTGAAGGTCACAGGATTCTGTGGGGTTCAAGCAGAGATCAGAGCAGTTTCAGGTCAAGTAATGTTTGAATTACTTACAAAACAGGTGAAGAGATAATGGGAAACGAGTGCAACGAATATGGAATGTTCTCAGAATGTTCTGGCAAGGTTCTCTTAAAGTTCTTCCAGTAAAGTTAAAATTAAGTAAACATTAAAGATTAACCCAGGGGTCTGAGATGATTTTGGGGCCACTGTTTTGACATGGCCTGACATTTCTGCTTATTTCAGCTACTTATTACATAGTACTGACCAACTTGTAGTTTTTATGTTTTTGTATTGAGCACAAACTTTGCTACAATAATATGTGAGAAAAATGGATGTACATGCATGCATTTTTTAGAAAACAGAATTGAATGATGTATAACACTTATTTGTGTGACCAAAATCTTGAGATATTGAGATATAAGAGTATTCTTAGCATCTTTTGCATTGATAAGAAAAAAAAGATGCTGGTATGATCTGGCGACCTCAGAGGGTTAAAGTCAATGGCTACTGGCACTTTGAAAGTCATAAAAAAAATAATAAAATAATAAAAAGGCATAGATATTAATTAGAACCTAAGGTATTAATTTAGTTTTGCCTTTGTTTTTTACCCTTAAAGTCAAACTGAGAACATAAAATCGATAATTGGAACAAATAACCTATGAATTGTGACTTCAAATTTTTTTTTAAATCCTATAGAAATGGACCCATCATGCCTTTAATATTTCAAGAAGCCATATTGTTATAAATAAGGTCATTACTTTCTTTATCCACCCTATACTTATTTCAATTTATTTTATTAATATTTATTTTTTATTTTGTTTCTTCATTACTATGTCTTAAGGATGTTTTTTTAAGTGCATTTACAACTATTAAGATAACTGGAAATTGAAGCACTAACAAGTTAAAAACGTAACACAATATTAAAACAAAACTTCAATAAAAATGTGCATTAAAAAACTGCTAGTTTGAAGAATATCAAAAACCAGTACTGTAGCTAATGCAAACTATGGCTGTTAATAGTTTCCAGCTTTCATTCATTAATTTTCCTTCAGCTTAGTCCCTTTATTTATCAGGGGTCGCCACAGTGGAATGAACCACCAACTATTTCAGCACGTTTTACGCAGCGGATGCCTTTGCAGCCACAACCCAGTACTGAAAAATACCCATACACTCTCGCATTCACACACACACTGACACACTATATGGCCAATTTAGTTCATCCAATTCACCTATAGCGCATGCCTTTGGACTGTGGGGGAAACCTGAGCACCCAAAGGAAACCCACACTGACATGGGTAGAACATGCAAACTGCACACAGAAATGCCAACTGGCCCAGCCGGGACTCGAACCAGCGACCTTTGTTTCCAGCTTTCGTCAAAAAATTGTTTAAAAAAATAAATAAAAAACAACAACAAATAAATGAATATAATATAAATATAATATAAAAATAAATAACAAATAAATATTTGAAACCAATTGAGAGTTAGTAAATGATATTCATTTTTGATTGAACTACACCTTTAAGGTCATGATATCATCATATGTGTGTAAATCTTATGCATGCTCACAATTATTCTGATATTATCAACTTTTAAAACGCCTAACAAGCAAATTAAACCTAAGGCCCCTTGTGTCACTCCACTTCCCCCATTGCACTCTTTTGAGTCCATCTTAGTTACTTTCTCTGACCTAAACATGAATCTGATCTAAATTTGAGGATCACTATTTTGTCCAACTAGAAGTCCTCGTGTGCTGAGGCTCATGGGATATGCCGGCGTCCCGCGGTCAACCTCACAGATATACACACGGCTCGGATGACAGTGCTAGGAATCATGATCTGGTTCACTCTGTTCACTGTAACATGATATTAAACAGTAATTATATGATCCTGAGGCAATCTGATTAGCACGGAGAAAAGTCCTTATTGATCCCAGGTGCGGATCAGCGGCGAGGATAAATATTTATACTGATGGTATAGAGCCACTCAAAACATGCTTGTCAAACAGAGGGAGTTTATGCTAGTATCAAGATGAACTCAGTCTGTGGCGCTTGGTAAATGGGCTAGAAAAGGAAAGTTGGCAGGGAAACCAACAAGAGAATAATGACGTATGAAGTTGTGCATAACATCACAAAATCTTCTATAAATACAGACTAGCTTTATCAACTGCAGATCTGGCATTTAAAGGTCCCTTGAAGTGTTTTGAAATCTGCATTTATATTCGATGTGTGACGTAATTTAAACTGAAGACAGAGTGTGACGGAGTAGCTCCTCCCCCCTCTAAAACAAGCCAATAGCATTGAAGTATGTGGTTGGGAGATATAAAAGAGCATTTGATTGGGAAGAAGATTTGATGAGAAACTGAAGTATGACGTGATGTTAAATAAATCAGTGATACCATTTTAACTGTCTTCCTATTTCTAATTCTGTCACTGTTTTGAAACAGACTAGCTAATATCCTTAAGACTAATATTTAAAGTAAGATTTGAATTTGACTTTAAGTAAGATACGGAATGACTGCCATATTCATATTCCAATGGGTTTATATGGTGCACTTTTTGAAAAGTACCAAATACTATGTACCATATACTGTATGCCATGTGAGTACTAATTACCACACCATGGTGTATATACTGTAGCAATTTCCCTTTTAACCCCCCAAAATGTATTACTACTGCTACAGTACTTACCAGATAATACTCTCTAATAAGTATTTCAAAAAATACCATGGTAATACGATAGAATATGTCACAATAATGTGAATTAAATAAAGTACTTCTAAGTATTTCAAATAATATTATAGTAACACCATAGTACATGACCAAAAACCATGGATTAACCATAGTACTCTGAATTTTTTTCAAAAATACTATGGTAATACAATGGTGTCAAATGTTTAAAAATTGTACAACTATGGTAATACCATAGTAATGGTAAATTCACTATAGTAAAACATGATTTTTAGTACTCTGAAGTATTTCAAAGAATACTATGGTGATACAATAATGTGTACCCAAAAACCAAGATGTGTTTCATTGGATTCTGTAGTAAAATCATCTTATATGTTCAAAAAATGGATTACCTATGATATTACCATTGTTATGGTAAATTACTATGGTAAAACATTGATTTGTCGTACTCTGAAGTATTTCAAAGAATAGTACGGTTATACAATGGTGTATGCCCAAAAACCAAGATGTATTTCATTGCATACCATAGTAAATCCATGTTATATGTTCAAAAATATGGAATAATGATTGTATTACCATAGCTATGGTAAATGTACTATGATAAAACAATGATTTTAGTATTCTGAAGTGTTTCAAAGAATGGCAAAGTAAAGAGATGCACTACAGGTATTACCAAAAGTACTTGGATGATGGTAATACGATGGTAAAAGTATAATATATATTGAGTACTATGATATAAATTGAGTACTATGATAATACCATGATATTTGTTCTAAAAGACATGGTATTGGCATACGATCATGATATAGCATTTACAAAAAACAAACTTCCACCAATCACATGGTAATTCTGTGGTACTTCTGTGGTACTATATATTCTAGAAAACCGTAGTGAAACCATATGTTTTATATACATTTCAAAGACTTTGAAAAAGTTTGTGCTATTGTTATGACGGCCGCTCAAGACGTCACTTGTTAGAAACGGATCTCGGAGAATGACGAGTCTCTTTCTCTCGCTGAGATGACGGGGGGGCACAAACATCCTTTGCGGTGTGCGGCTCATTAAATCTGCCTCTGGGTAATCCAATTGATCTGCAATTCGTTTTAAGTAGCATTAAATCAATGCACACAGACATGAAAAGCCGGGCTCCTCGTTGACTTCAGTGAAGCTACCTGCAACACTTTGTAATATTGATAATACGCCACTCTCTCCATTTGAGCTTCCTTTTTTTCTCATGCAAATGATGGCTGTTTGTAACCGGGCCTGATCAGCGGGGTAAGAAAAGGGAGTTGAATGCCGCGGGGAATTGATTTAACTCTAGAACAATGCCAGGAAATGCTGCTGCTTTTCTCTAAGACTGCCTGTGTGCAGAGATAGTGTTTATCTTGAGTGTAATCCCAGCTCCTCCGCGTCTTTAGTGGAGGCCGGGAGCCTAAAGCAAGACAGATGCTGTAAATAAGGATTTCCACCTGACGTTTTACACACCACACATGCTAAGTGAAAGGACTTTACTGTCTAAACACAAGCGGAGAGGGGTAAGATGTGCCAGTGCACTGCAAACATTGTTCGTTTTAATGAGAGTCATACAATTTTCAGTTTTGAAAATATCTGAAAATGCCTGCACACTATATATAATGCACCTTTAGTTAAAGTGTATTTTATTTCATCCTTTTTTTTTAGCTTTATACTTGTTTTAAAATAACAGCCCTTGTTATTAGCGACACTAGTGGCCATTATGTGAACTGCAGCCAAAAACGTCTTAAAATTGAACAATTTAGAAAAGAGGAGACTTAACATAATTCAATGCCTAATATACTCTCTGTAAACCTCTTTTCTGTTTTACTCTTCAAAGTAAAAAAAGAAATGTTAAAAATAACTTTGCAGCAACATAATAATAACCAGTGCTGGGGGTAAAGCATTACAAGTAACGTGAATTACGCAATAATATTACGTTAAGTAACAAAAATGCATTACTTTTAAAAATTAAGAATTAAGTAATAGAAAGTAACAATATTTGAGTTACTTTTTTTAAAAATGTAACGCGACTTTCTTTTTATTTTAGTTAACTCGCTTTAAAAAAAAAATATTAAAATGAAGTTAATTCCCACACGCAATGAGACAATGCAAGAACAGACAGAAACGAAGATGGCAGAGCCTTAAATTTCTGCAATAGAAATATTCTCATTATTTTGAACACATGGAAGACAAGTAAAAGAGGATTATCTGAATAGACATTATTTTTAACTCACTAATAAGATAAAATATACTGCACAAAAGTAGCAAATGCATTGCTTTAAGCATCTGTATATACTGTACGCCATGTACACTGTAGATCAGGGGTCAGGAAATTCTCTAAAGATAACGTTATCCTACATAAATGTTTTTATGTGTTTTTTTTAAAGGTAAATAAAGGTTATACAGTCTGTTGTTAATTGCAGAGCTCCTCTGAAAAAAGAATAATAAGATAAATAAGAAAAAAAACACCTGCAAAAGTAACGCGTTACTTATCATAAAAAGAAACTAAATAACGCAACTAGTTACTTTTTTGGGGAGTAACTCAATGTTGTGATGCATTACTTTCCAAAGTAACTTTCCCCAACACTGATAATAACAAACATTCAGGTAATGTCCACACAAGTACTGCTTTCCTCCCAAAAACATTTCTTTTTAATTGAAAAAAATGACTTTAATCTAAAACGACATTCCCATTTTCTATTATATTAAACAAAAGAAAGGAAAATATGACTTGCTAACAGTAACACACCTAATAATTCTAAATTTTATTGACTATGAAGTTGTGAAAGATCAACAAACATGTAATAAACGAGCATTTAATACATGAAAATTCTCACATATAGTCGCTTTAAACAACAACAAAGAAAACTCTGGCTGTTGAGTCTTGCTTTTCAAGTAAGCTAATCTTATTTTAGTCACAAAATTAGTCACAACTTTAGTCACAAAATCAAAAAATTAATAAGTCATTAAAAGAAAGTTGTTTTTCCTTGTAGGGCTTTTTTAAAAGATGTAACCTCTTTAATCCACTATTTATACCACAAGGAAAGCAAACTAAATATCAAAGTAAATTTTCTACATGACAAGTAAAATTAATTATGTCAAAGCCCATTTATCCAAGTCTAAAAATGGCACATCCATCCATAATGTGGTCAGAGATATGCAGTAAATTATTAAACTGCAGCATTTTTCCCTAAAATATGACATGGAGGTTAAAGAGTATCAGAAAAAATCTTACTAATAATAATAATAATAATATTAATATTACTTAAATTTTACTTAAATAATAAAATTAATATTACTTAATATTTAAATCTGTTGCATTACTGTACATTGAAACACATTTGTAATGTTAAATGTCCACCCTCATTAATAAAACATGCAGGAAAATAAGTCTTTCAAATGTCAACTGTGCATTAGTAAATCATTTTTGTTCATATTTTGATATGTATACTTGAAACATCTCTAGCTTTGAGTTACAAATGCTTTCTTCGTAATTAAGTTTATACATACAATTATGTGTAACAGCATCCTCAATACACAATTGAAGTAAAAAGTGGCTCATCTTACCCCACTCGCAACACCAACAGCATGGCGTCTGGGGGAAAGTATTTGCATATTAATGCCATATAATACAAGAGGTTAAGGTATAAACAAACAATGTAATTCTGCAATTAAAGCATTGCACAGCGTCGGGACATTACAATCCCATGCTTTTGACGAATCAAACTAAATAAAATTAGAAACGGATTGCAAAGGCAAGCTCTCAGTGTGATGTGCGGCCCTTCATCTGAATATTACAGCGTAATTAGGTCAGGCTGTTGAATTTTTAATGCTCTCTGAAATCATATTCGTGCTCGCTGTGTGTCAGGTAGAGCCCGGTGCCGACGATACATCATCATGCGGTGACACCAACATAATGGCCATCCCTTCAAATGTGTGACCTTTTCCAAGTGCACACAGCCCAGCGCGACATATCCAGCCCGTGCGCTTGGCAGGAACCCCCTCACGTGTCACACACACCGGAGGGAATGAATGCTCGATACTACGCCATGAAATAAGACAGTCGGGCCTTTCATTCATAAGTATTATAGACAACGCAAAGCGGTTTTACAGCTGCTGCATCTGGGTGGCGGAGCACACCAAACCCTGATTCTTAAAGGGACAGTTCAACTAAAAATGAAACCGTACTCATTACTGATCCTCAAGTGGTTACAAAGCTTTTTGAGATTCTTTTTGTTGTTGTTGAATACAAAGGAATAGATGTTGAAGATTGTTGGAAAGCTGTAGTTATTGATAAGAAAGACGGGAAAAGTATTAGGAAAGTAAATAGGAAATAGCAAGTCAATGGATTGAAGTTGGACCAGTAGGACACCATCTAGCATCCACAGATCAAGACCACCTAGAACAACTTCACCTCACGGCAGGGTGTTCTTCAAGTTGGGAAATTTCCCTTTTGACATTTCCTTGCATGTAAAATAAAAAAACAGTAATAAAACAGCTATATTTGTCATTAGTAAACTGGATAAAATAAAAATATAAAGTAGAAAAATATAAATTCCATGTAGTAATTGAGATATACAACCCCAAATCAGAAAATGTTTGTTGACAAACTGGCGATCCTCAGCCCATCTTTGCTCCTAAAGGAGTAGACCTTTCTTAGATGCTGCTTTTGTACCAAATCATAATTACATTCACCTGTTGACATCACCTGTTTCAAATCATGTCATTATTTAACTAATTTACCTGATTACTCTTCCTAAACTGCTTCTGTCACCAACACTCGTCCAAACAACATTGCTGATTGATTGACAGATCGATTGGTTGATTTTTTTGGTGTGCATGTGATTTTACTAAGTTGAGTAGTGTCTAGGATATAAAAACCTGTTTTGTCTTTGCAAAGAAATGTGTGGGATTTATAATAAATTTATTTATGTTTTTTTTCTAAAATATTTAAAGAAAAGTTTAAGAAAGAGGTCAATAAACTTTATTTAAGGACTGATTGAGTTTATTAGAGTGCGCTGTATAGTAGCATATTTATAGCATGTAATAGCATATTTATTTACATTTACCTTTATTCTACACTGTTTCTGTTCCATCAAAACAGTCTGTTGACTTCCAGGTACTTGAATTTAATTGTTCAGCCGCCCAGTGTGTTCTGATTGGCTAAATCCTTGTCTGCTTGTTAAGTTGTGGCATATGGAATACTGTTTCCGGGTCCAAGTCGCTATTCATTTAAATTGTGAAAATAGTCGTTTATGACCACATTTTAGTCTTATGACACATTAAAGTTTATTATTTAAATTATATGCATAATTTATTATCAAATCATAGTGTATACAACATTCTCTGAATTTGTTGCATCACAGACACCAATATTTGAACTTTCTGGCCATCTGATATTAGGTATGGATGAATATATTGTGGTCATAATTTTTGAAAGTATTGCATCACTTTGTAAATGTTTATTAGTACTATTTGTTAAGCAGTGGTGTAAAGTAACAAATTACAATTACTCAAATGACTGGAATTGGAATTTACTAAGTAGTTTAAAAAATGTGTACTTTTACTTTCCCTTGAGTACATTTTTAGTGCAGTATTGGTACTTTTACTCTACTTTCCTTCAACCTGCAGTCACTACTTTAGGATTAGAAAAACCACTTCTGTGGTTCCTGTCCAATTAAATCGCACATAGAAGGTAAATCGCCTCATAATGAACTACCTGAAAACATGGGCGATTTATAATTGCAGCAAACTGTTTGGAAGCAATAAAAGTGTCCAAGATGTCCAAAATCTTTGCACACAACGACCCAGATACTGTTTAGATGCATGTCACTGATGAGAAGATGGCGGATGTTTACTGTATGAAGACCGAAATGGCCTTAAACACCCAGTAGACACAAGACGTCAACATGACATCTAATTGACGTTGTACCCCAATGTCGTGGGGACGTTGCAATTTGTTTGAAAATGAAAATTGGGTTCACATCAGAACCCAACATCAGGCCAAAGTCAATGTCCAACGTCCAACCTAAAATCAACCAAATATCAATGTCTAATGATGTTACAGCATGCCGTTGTGTGGACGTTACAACTATGACGTCTATGAGATGTTGAATTTTGGTTGTCATACTGTACATAAAATCAACCAAATATCAATGTCATTTGACATCATAATTAGACATCAAAATAACCTTGTCCTTAGACGCTGGCTAGACATTGAATTTTGGTCACCTGACATCGCAACCTAAACCGAACCTAATAATAACATCTTATGACGTTGTGTGCCTTCTGGGCAATAACTAAATGCACTACAGAATGTTATGTTTACACAGCTACACAAATTAGATGTAAATGCATCAGCTTTTTACAGCGTAATACTCACTACTCACTACTCATGAGTACTTTTGAAAGGGCTACTCTTTATTCATACTTTGAGTAGTATTTACAATGGATATTATTACTCTACTTACACTACATTTTTGGACAAGTAATGTTACTTTTACCTGAGTATGATTTTTCAGTACTCTTTCCACCACTGTTGTTGAGCCTCCCTGTACAGTTTGGACCAGGAAGCTGCATTGCCTGACGTCAGATTTAATAAGCGGATAGTGAATGCTGAAGGAAACGTAAACCAGGAGGTGGGGTTTATGCAAATTTGAGTGTTTGTGATGTCACAAACCCAGAAAAACTGTAGAACTACGTACTAACTATAGAAAGAATGTATTTCCTGTTGTATTGAACTTTGAGTGTTGCAACTTTGCAGATTGACATTGACTCCAAACTATTTACTCTACTACTTTTACATTCCTAATTCATGCTCTCATCAAAAAATTTAATGAAACCATAGGCTCAGTTCACAGATGCTTCTGTCTGCAGTGGAGATGACCGTCTTAAAGCCAAAACAGAGAGCCCTTTTTCACCAATAGCTTTCTGATGTGAACCGGACAGAGGTCAACAGTGCCCACTTTCCTCACACTTTTAACCCTCTAATAGACTATAGAACAGACAAAGCATAAAATTATCATCAGGTCAGATGGACCTGCTGCTATTAAAGCAGGAGGTGCGGATCAGGAGAGACACTCGGCTGTGTAAAAATCCTTCATTAGAGAGTGATAGCTCATCCCGACCCAAACCTCACTCCTTGATCCCATAATTATCCAGAGATGGAAATGATCGCATCTGGAGTTTTCAAACTGACAACTCTATTTGCTCTGAAATAATCCTCTTTCTTGGCTCCTGATACCTGAGAATAATCTACCCAGTGAAGCGGGAAGACGCTACATTCCCTGCTCCGATGCTGCGGTTGGCTAATTTAGCCGTCCTGCTTGGCTTTTTGAAGCATGCCATATTCAACCCGGAGCTTCTAGCTTAGCCTGCCATGCTGTCATTTAGGCCGGGATTGGAGGCTGACGGATTGCATGTGTGTTTGTGAGAATCTAGAGATTACTGGATCTGCTGATAAAGTGCATGGAGTGGTTGTGAGGTCTCGATAGATGGGGTGTGAAACTGACCCTGCAATCCTCTGTAGAACCTGATTAACAACTTCAACTGTAACTCGGCTTTTGGGAAAGTGAATACTTCAGCCTTGAAGGTAGGAAACACATGTCTGTGTAGGCCAACAATAATGTAATTTGCTAAGAAAAAAGACTGAAGAAACATAAGACAAAAGAAAACAGAAATTAAATAACTTTTGACAAATGCCTCTTCAAGCATGATATTTTCTTAGCATTATAAAGTGGATAAAAGTAAAAAATGGATTCTATAAAGATGCTTTTATAAGACGTCATCCTCTGATCATTTCAAATCCTTAACTAGAAATAAAACTATACAAATAAGAGACGAAGAAGATTGATAAGACAACCTTTACATTCAGATGAAATAAAGATCTTCTCTCTTATGCATCTGACACTTTATTTAAACTCCATCTTACAAGGACTCAATAGGGAAAATGATGTTTACTATAAATGTACCACAATCATGTTGCACTGCTTGCTTCAACCTTAAATACCTCTTTTGCACAATATTCAACCTTAAATCCCTCTTTTGCATAACATTCACCTTTAATACCTCTCTTGCGCAATATCCTGCACAACATTGTTCAGTCTCAAGTACTTGTATAGCCTGTCTTATGTGTATAGTTATGTATCTTATAGTATGTTAGTGAAGCATAGGTTTTTATTTTTTAATAGCTCTGATGTCCAGTGTTGTGTTTGTATTTATGATTAATTTATGCAGCAAAAACGGATTCTATAAAAATGCTTTTATAAGATGTCATGCTCTGATTATTTTAAATCCTTAACTAGAAATAAAACTTTGTACAAAAATTTTTACAAAAAATATATATAATAAAAATATATTCAAAATATTAAGTATTCAAATATAATTCAAGTAATTTCATATGAAAATTCAACAATGCTGTTTTTTAAAATGAATAAATGTCAAAAAAAGTTGACAAATGCTTAATAAAGTTGGCATATTTTGATAATTTGTTGTTATTTGTATTATAATAAAATGTATTTATGTGAAAAAATATTGTTTTGCAACAAAAACGTTAAAAAGGTTTCAAAATAACATTAAATAAAAAAATACAGACAAATATGGTCAAAAATGCAATTATAAACCCATTTAATTTCAGATGAAAATTTGTAAATAAATTAGATAAATAAAAAAGGCAGTGTGGAGTTTGCATGTTCTCCCCGTATTCTTGCGGGTTTCTTCCAGGTGCTCCAGTTTTCCCCACAGTCCAAAGACATGCCCTATAGGTGAATTGAATAAACTAAATTGTCCATTAGTGTATGAGTGTGTATGTGAATTAGTCTGTATGGGTGTTTCCCAGTACTAGGTTGCGCCCAGAGCCAGATTAGGCGGGGTGGCGGTCTAGGTGGGGGTGAAGCCCCAGGGCCCATGGAAGAAGGGGGCCCTTGATTGGCTGAGGAATTATTTTTTGAAGCTATGATGTGGGAAACGTCTCTTTGCGTTGTGCTTTCTCCCGTTGATAATGTGAAGTATTGCTTTCGATGACACCGGTGCTAAACTGGAGCTCAGAGTGGCTGTAGCCCAATCAGAATATTGAATAGCCCTGTTTTAGTCACCCATAAGGGTGATCAGATGTCCCAATTTTCCCAGGACAGTGCCTTATTTTGGCACTACCGTGAGAACCATGCAGTCAAAGGTAGGCTAACCAAGCTCGTCGTAGAACAAAAAATAGAATTCAAACAGTCTTCATCATTTATTAACTTGTACATGTAGTAAAAGAAGCTGGGATGGGCTGAATCATGTTGAATGTACTCATAACTGAAGCGCAGTCTCGGCCGCACAGCAGTTACAGCTGGACTCAAAAAACCGGCACGCGCAGCCAAATCCTTCCATCACACAATATAACCGAGACAGTGCGCAAACAAATCAAATAGCCTACACAAGCAGTTATCAAAATGTCCATTGTTGCGGAGTATGTATCTCAAGTAAATACACCCGGTTATGCTTTACAGTACGGAACTAGAAAGCAAACCTTTTTATGAATGTTTACTTTGCCCCTTTTATGAAAATGACAGTAATAATATGGAGGAATGAAATATTGGTGCTGGCTTTCATCAGACAATATATCTGATGCAAAAAAATTCAAAATAAATAAAATAAAATAAAATAAGGATGCTAGCCTTCTGTAACTCAGAAGACTACAATATTTTGCATATTAGAAGTCTGTTTGACGTGTCATCTAATCAATATCACAATCAGGTCGAAAAGTAAAAATAAGTTGAGGAGAGATTGGTAATTCTCTTCAAAAGCCAGGTGAGCAATACAAGTTTCTAAAGCTAAAGCCATTATGTAGTTAATAACGAAAGATATATTGCGTGACCTTGCGTTGTTTCCATGTCACTTCTCGCATTTGTTTGGTTGTGAGACGAAGTTTGGACAAATTTGACTGTGATTTTAAAGTCATGCAGTGTGAACTCTCCTGTCGCCGATCCATCCTACAGTGTAAACACAGCACCGACAGAACGCTACCCTAGATAGTCATGCAGTGTGAAAACATCAGTGACACGACAACTTTAAAAATCCTGCAGTCTGAACTCTGCATAAGCCAAAGGAAAATTAATGAATGAATAAATGAATAAAAAGGCAAAAACTTTTGATAATGCTATCATACTGTTTGTCAATACCGTTTACATGTGATTAGTACACTTCAAAGCTGTGCTTCTCAAACAAACTGCAGAAGAAATGCTACTGCAAAAAAAAAGAAAGGGAAAAAATAGTGTTGAATAAGAGAAAACGTGATTCACGCCGGCCAGAAAATGAATAGAAATTGCACCTTAAAACAGCATTAACAACTTATGAGGTCCATTCATTAAGCGGCCGGGTGTTAATCCATCACTGAGAGAGAACCATGAAGGACGTCCTCTTACAGGCCTTGGCAGGAATAATCACACGTTCTTCAAATTAAAATTCAGAGGAGGCTCCATGTATCAGAGAGGCCATGAGATAATAAAGGCAAAGCAGGTAATAATAAATAGAATGAGAGTCATAAATACCCCAGCGAGCGCCAGTACAGACTCGTGTTTGACAGTATCGAGACGGCGGGTAAATACGTGCTGTTTATCCATTTGACCTGACACTTTCAATGAAGACGAGGAACGAATGGGATGAAGGGATGAAGAAAGACTGCCATCAAGACAGCTAAAGATTCAGTGTGACTATATATACTGTAAAAACATCACAAAGGTAAAGCATGTGTTCTGTGAATCATCATAGACTGATAGTTCACACACAAACAGCACACATCTGGGAAGCTACTCAACCTAAGGGAATCATATGTAGGTGATTTCTTCCTTCAGTGGAACATTAAATAAGATTTTGATTTAAGCTGAAACTGTGGTGATTCAACAAAATGTAATCCAACAGATACCAGCAGATAAAGAAACATATACAGAGAAAAAAAATATGCAAAAAACTGAAGATTATTGACATTATTATTACTTTTAAAGGTGGCACGATGGCTCAGTGGTTAGCACAGTCACCTCACAGCAAGAAGGTCGCTGGTTTGAGTCCCGGCTGGGCCAGTTGGTATTTCTGTGTGGAGTTTGCATGTTCTCCCCATGTTTGCGTGGGTTTCCTCTGGGTGCTCCAGTTTCCCCCACAGTTCAAAGACATGCGCTATAGGTGAATTGAACAAACTAAATAGTGTATGAGTGTGTGAGTGAATGCAAGAGTGTATGGGTGTTTCCCAGTATTGGGTTGGGTAACACTTTATTCTGATGGTCCATTTGAGTATTAGTAAACTATCTGCTTAATATCTGCTGGTACTGCTCCTTCAACAGACATTTAACTGACTATAAGAAACTTTGCAGGTACATGTCAACTTACACTAACCCCAAACCTAACAGTCTACTTATAATCTAATGAGAGTTAGTTGGCATGTAAATGCAATGTAACTTAAATTCACCAAACGGAATAGTTGGCTGTTCATTCCACTGTGGCGACCCCTTATAAATAAGGGACTAAGCAGAAGGAAAATGAATGAATGAATATTACCTTTAAGCCTCAGCCTTGGCAAATGGTTTGGGAGCCATGTTTGATTCAGAAATGAATCATTTTTTGAAACAATTCTTTTTAGAGAATCAAATGAACCAGTTCACCAATCTGACTGAACTGTCTTAAACAGTTTACAGCCTGGATTTACAAGCCATAAACTGAATGTAAATCATTTTCGGACATGCACTTTCAGTCACACCGAATTACACAGCCAAAACAAATTTCACTTCATTGAAGATACACATTTCAGAATGTAAATGCTGGCATATGACTGCTATCATTACTGAGATGTCCATATAAAGAGCATAGCAATGCACATTAATAAACAAAAACGGATCTAACAAACTGATAATTGTTTTGATATATCTATAATAGGAAATTTACAAAATATCTTCATGGATCATGGTCTTTACTTAATATTCTAAGGATGTTTGGGTAATCTGTGTATTTGCTAAATATATTTTGGGTATTGCAACTCAAAGCTCATGTGAAGTGTTTTAAAATGTGCATTTTTATTCAACGTTTGACAATTTCAACTGAAACATGAAGACAGGGTGGGACATAAAGAAGCCCCCCCCCCCCCCCCCCCCCCCTTCTTAAAAACCAGCCAATAGTGTTTTGTTTTTATCAGTTTTTAATCACAGAGAGGTTGATCTCAAGAGCTTATAGCAGTAGTGTTTTGAAGGGGGTGGGACATGTCAGATACTAGATAGCATTTGACTGGCTAGAATATGTGAAAAAGAGTTGTTGATCCAATTAGGTGCAAGATTTGCATGTTTAAATCTTTTTAATGCAAATTGTATCACTGTTTTGTAGCACACTCGCCAATAGATATCCTTAAGACTAACATACTGATACTAACATCTAAAAAAACTTGATTTTAATTTCACAAGGACTTTAAGTTGGGTTTTGTTGTCTAGTGCACGTTACATATCTGCATATCATGACGCTGCTCTCTTCAGACAGCCATTACAACCCATGTAAATCAAAATCGACCGCGCAGGAGGTTTCACACACTGATGTGTCTTTCAAGATGTTATTGTCTTGAACTCACTGAATGACAATCACCATAGCCCTTCCTTTCAAGCCTCACAGGTTAAGTAAAAATCAATAAACATATAATCACGGATCAGTGTGTTTCAAAGCTTCTTGTGAAACAGATTCTGATAGGTCGACATGCCACTCCTGCCACGCTTATCAAAAGTATTACAGCACAATGTGAGTGCATATTAGTGCTCTTTGTTGTCCATTTTGTGGCATCTGATAGAGAGGCAGGACTCTGACAGGAAACTGACAAGTGATGTCAAACCTAACAAGTGGATTTTAGGTATTGCACAAGTTCTCTAACCTCACTGCTTAATCGCTCACAGTTGGAGTCATCTGTGAAAGACCAGAAGTCATGTCTGCAGAGGTTTTGCTGCTGAAAACTGACCTCTGCAATCTGGGCTCTCAGCAGGGTGTTTCAGTAACACGGATGAGCCGTGAAAGAGACTCGCTGAGACCCTGTGTGTGTGTGTGTGTGTGCGTGTGGTGACAGTCTCCCTGGGCATCTTGGGTCACTAATAAGGAGATGTTTATGCAGAGTGTGTCAGAATCTCTGTCTCTTTCCCCTCTTTTCCTTCCCTTCTCTGTTTTCAATTATTTACAATTTTTTTTTGCGAAGGAAAGAGGAAGAGCAGGGGGGGAATATGAAGAAATAAGTAGTCAAGCTTTTGGACGTTTCTGGATGCCGTGCTGCACTTTTCTCAGAAACATCATGCATATTTAAAGTTAATAAAGCCTATTCCTTACCTTTTATCCAGACTTTTTAATGTTGGGAGAGCAGGGAACATCAGAGTGCTGCTGGATGTGTCCTCAGGTTCAGTGTGATGGAGCAGACCTCGAAACACACACACATACCATCATTACACTAATGACATAAAAACAGCACCAAATAATATAGCGCTGCTTTTCAGAGTGGACCGGGTGATAATAGGCATCATGTTTTAACTTTGGTGTCTGTTAAGTTTTGTGGCGCTTTTAGGTTTTCATGCAGTATTTATGGAAGTGCAGATTGACAGAGAAAAAAAAACATGAGCAACTTGTTAATGTTCGAACTTGAAGATCAGAGCTGTGGAACAAAATATTTTTGTCACTCGCTTCAGTCTAAAAAAGCATAACAATTAAAAATGAAAAAGACTTAGATCCATTCGTGTGAAAAAGTAATGGAATAAACATCACATATTTTAAGCCAGTGTACATAATTATAACGAAACGAAACAAATCAAATCAAATCAAAATGAAAACAAAAAAAGACAAAACACAAACAAAACAAAAAACAAAACAAAACAAACAAATGAAACAAAGCAAAACAAGCAAAGAAAAACAAAGAAAAACACGTAACACATAACACAATTTTTTTGTTTAAAATAAAATCTAAATAAAGGCTGATTTACACTTTCGCCTGGCGCTGCGTTGCACACTCCCGCAGAGTGCGCACGCACCTTATGAAACGGACGAGGCTTTTATACTTGATGCGTTCGCCGTTGAGATATTTTTTAAAACGACAGGGGGGCAGTCAAAAGAAATCGACCGTAAAATCAGATGTTTCCGGAATTATGTCATGTCATATTAATATCATTCAAGATTTTAAACTAATTATTTTTCTAAATTATTTTAATGATTATAAAGATTGTTATTACCATTCTAGATTTTTTTTAATCAAATTTTAATGCATCACTTGCTTTTGTTCATATCTCAGATAGTTCTGCCTATTAAAGTTTATTAGAATATTTATGAAAACAGAACATGGGTTGCTCTACAAATATATTTTTTATTATAGCAAGAATAAAAGCAAAAAAAAGTACACGTATTAAAAATTCTAAAAAAAAAAATTTATTTAGTCCACGCCACAATTCACAATAATGGTCCAACATTCCTGATCATTATCACCAATAAAGGCTAGAAAAACAGGGCATTAGTATATTATAAACTGATAGCTTCAAATATTCTTTTCCAGTTATTAAAGAAATAATTTCTTAATTCATTTTAGTTTTGTAGCATTTAAATTGTTTTAAATTCAAAATTGCAATATATACATCAGTGTAAAACTTATGAATTTTGGAAAAACATTTTCTGTAATTGTGTATTAAAACCACATGGGTCTCCACTTTTACAGTGGCCTCTCTTTTTGGCTTTAACAAACTTTTATCCCTCCAGTTTTTCAAAACTTTTTTCCAAAAGCTTTCTTCCTTTCCCACTGCTGTTGAAATTTCTAGCCAAGAATTATTGGAAAGCTGATTATCCCAATGACCACACATGAACAGCTCATAAAGATGTCTGTGCAGATGGACCAAAATCTCTTCAAAGTGATTCATATTAAACTCAAATGAAACGCGGTGCCACAAAAACGGTTAGCTCAAGTCTCAAAATTTTTTGCCATGCACACCCAAAGCGAACCTCCGCAAACACTGTGATGATGTAACAGTTGCTGCGCACAATCAAGCGAACTAGCGAACGCATCAAGTATGAATCAGCCTTAAAACATATTTTCTTCAAAATACAATGAAATCAATTTAGAGTACTGTTTCAGTAGAATTATAAATTTACCAATTTTAGGGGACCAAATATGTTTTCAAATTTGACAGTCTGATGATAACAGTGTTGTGTATGATTAGTTCTCACCTTGTGTGTCAGGTACTGTATAGAGGTAGGATTTGGTAGGGAGTTTGACTGAGTTGGTCATAAATCAGGCCCGGCGTGGCTGGATTCCGACAGGCTGCTATGGCTTTATCTGCTGAACAGCTTTCATCCTCTCCAGTCCGTTTATGCATATCCGCTGGATATCCCACCTCCAGAGCGTCCAAAGCTCGGGCTCAAGGCCTCTCCAAACCCACGGTCCTCCCAGAGATCCCTTCCCTTCCATGCTTAATTGATTCTGCTGGGGTGTCAAAAAAATGAGAAATATATATCTCATCATTTATTTAGGAAAGCTTTGATATGGATGATATTTAAAAAGGGTTAATATATATATATAAGGCTTAACCTCGTGGGTGGCTTTAAAATTTCATGAACAACTATCTGAAATATAAAAAAAGAAATAGTTTGCAATTTTTCAAAAATGCCGGTTTTTTAGAAGCGTAACTTGATCGTGAACTGACTCACAAGTTACAGTATGAATTCAGAGTACTGCAGTTATAAAGTGCTTTAGAAGGGAAAAAAAAGTTGAAAGTCAGTATGTAACCCATTTAGCTTTATTGTGACATTTTCAGAAGGAACAGAATAGGGCATTTTATCCAGCAGGAAATGACTGAGTCAATAAAATGTACCTGGACTGCACTTTAGAGATGTTTGAGGGACGTTTACTACACATCTGTGCATCAACCCATGCATCTACCGTTATCTATATATATTTATGTACCTATCCAACCATTTATCCATATATCACCAAAAACTATGCTATCTAACAATCCACTCTCTATTGCTCATTTATCTACCCATACATCTATCTATTTATCCATTCAAGCATTTATCCATCCATCCTTCATCCCACATTTTATCCATCCATCCATCCATCCATCCATCCATCCATCCATCCATCCATCCATCCATCCATCCATCCATCCATCCATCCATCCATCCATCCATCCATCCAACAAACAGTATATCTATTTACCCATTCATCTTTATACCTATTAATCCATTCATCTACTCATCCAACCTTTTATACATCTATGCATCCATCCTTATATCAATCTATCCATTTACCCAGTCATTTACCATATACCCATTCGTCTATATACCTATCAATCCATTTATCTACTCTTCCAACCTTTTATCCACCCATCCATCCATCCTTCCATCCATCCACCAACGCATTTACTATATATATATATATATATATATATATATATATATATATATATATATATATATATATATATATATATATATATATATATATATATCCATCTACCCATTCATTCATATACGTATCAATCCATTAATCAATTCATGCAATTTTTTATCCCTCCACCCACCCTCCTACCCATTTATCCATCATCCATCTACCTTTTATATCCATCTAATATCTACCCATTCATCCATATACCTATGAATCCATTAATCTACTCTTCCAACCATTTATCCTCCCACCCATTCATCCATCCTTCCATCCATCCACTAATGTATTTACTATATATCTATCTACCCATTCATATACGTACCAATTCATTAATCAACTCATGCAATCTTTTATCCATCCACTCATCCACCTACCCATTTATCCATCCATCCATCCATCCATCCATCCATCCATCCGTCTACCTTTAATATCTATCTAGTATCTACCCATTCATCTATTAATGCAACCTTTTATATATCCAACTAACAGCCAGTCTACTGTATCTACCCACCCTTTAATCTATCTACACATCTATCTAGCAACTTATCTATCTACCAATCAACCATCTACAGAATCCATCCATTAATCCACCAACCCAAGCACCCGTCTATTAATCTTTAGATTTTTTTTCATCTAAACACCAGCAGAGGTAATCTTCTTTAGTTCTTGGTCTCAACTCCCATTGATTTCAGATCTCAGACTCTTCGATCGGCCTTCAGTCACCTGACGTAACATGCCCGTAATCACGAGCAAAGAAAGGGGAAAAGGAGATCGGAGGAAGGGAGAAGCGCAGGGACAGCCTCGGCCCAAGATGCTGTGGAGAGCGAATGGGGAAAGGCAGCAGGCTTCAGCCCCCAGCATATTCATAAATCAGCTCTTTCAGGAGCTGTCAGCCACTCCATAATGAGGGTTATTATTCAGCTCGGGTGTCAAAGTTACTATCAAAGGACCGTCTCTGGAAGGCCCTCTCACTCTGCTCCTTGTTAAATAAACAGCGGCGTACACAAAATGGCAAACAAGACGTGGGTCAACCTGATACAGAGCGGGGCCACACGGGCCTCTGGAGTAATTTACCCTCCGGGAATAGACGACTGGGGAGATGGATGATATCGGGCCTTTCAGAAAGATTAATGGAGAAAGAGGACAACAAAAAAGAAGTGGACGGAGATGTTGGATAGGTAGATGGAGGATAAGAAAAGATGGAATCACATCTTTCTAACTAGAAATGTTCAGTACATTCGGACCCTAAGATTTACCCCAATTATCTGTTTGTGCATTTAAATGAAGCAATCCATCTTCAATTTGCATATGATGGAGAGGTACATCTCTCTAACATGAATATATTAACAATACTGCTCTTCAGTACACCTGAACTCTAATATTTACCCTAATTACTGTATGTGTTTGCACATTTACATCATGCAACTAACTAGAAATTGCTAATAAAAGCATAAAAGCGAACGCTTGCCTATACTATGCCATAAAATAAAGTTAAACGAATAAGCTATCAAAATTGCAGAGCTTCTACAACTGACAGCAAAATTCCCCACATCACTTGACCTCTCATTGATAACAGTCTAATATTAACCCTCTAAGAATATATGCTTTAAAAAATTCATTCTCTTTATTACTTTGTTAATATCAGACAGTGGCCTCGGAGCTGAGGGTAGTATTAATTTTGAATACTTGAAGGGGGCAGAGGAGACGAGGGGGCGAGAACTGAGCTGTATGGCAAATGAAAGGGCTAATCTCTGTTTAACATTAACAAGAGCTCCACACATCCAGAGAGGAGCAAGATTATAGCTCTCAACGTGGGACTCGTGGGTTATGGCTGCACTGAAATACTTGACTGAATATTAAAAACGGAACTGCGTTGATGCACAGTGGGTTACGGCGTAACCAATTATAACATACATTTTATTATAACATTACCATTATTAAATATGTTAAATATTTCTGGCTGATCATATTGTTTGCATAATACTGACAAAATAGTTTAATTAGCTAGTGCTAGTTGACCAAACTGAAGAGAGTCTTAACACTTTTTAACATATTTTAAAAGTACACTGTATTAAATAATAAGTGATACATTATAAACATATAATAATATAATATAATATAATATAATATAATATAATATAATATAATATAATATAATATAATATAATATAATATAATATAATATAATATAATATAATATAATATAATATAATATAATATCCAGATTATGTTCACTATCAGGTTGTGCTGGTTTTATAAAATAAAAAATATTTAAATAAAAATAAAAATTAAGATTAAAATGAAGTTAATATAATTTTTTCACTGTTCTAAAACTAAAATATTAACAACAAAATAAGCTAAAAAAAATTAATAAAAAAGCAAGAGGAGGAAACAAACCATTCTTAATACACGAGAAAGGCTTTATGATATGATTATATTTAGTTGACTTCTTGGGTGGTAAAATCAATTAAATTCCACATTGAGTAAATGAGAGGAAATCGCTGATAGTTGCAGGCCATTCCTCAAATTGTCATAATTACCACAGCCAAAGGGGTCACCACCAATGAGTCTGTTCAAGGACAAAAAAAAAAAAGAGCAATTTCCCCAGAAGGTAGAGGAAGAGCTTTTTGTGTGTAAAGAGGAGAGCAACTCGAAACAGCGAGTCGTCGTCAACGCAGGCATTGATTTTCATCTCACCTACCTGAAGGCAACAGATTAATCTTTTACATCTGTGAGTTTTAGACAGGCCTTCACGCTGTGCGAAAAATCACCAACATACCCAGATACCAATTAATGATTTTGTCATTTCAGTGCCGGGACACTGTGTTTGTCAAAGTATCTCTGCCACGGTAATTTGCGCCATATGTTCTGGTACTGGTGAAGAAAGCTGAAGTATGCGATGCGTTTAAGCTCAATAATGTGTCATGTGACTGGTGGGTCCGTGTCTGGTGGACATGAAGAGAACATATGTTGTCTTCCAGCCTGCGGGCTGACATTGAAGATGAGAAAAGACAGTACTTCAAGGCAAATGCCGTCCCTGAAGAAAGCCTGCCAGAACCTATATGGCTCAGTGTATTGACAAATCTCTTGTGGACGCCGTAGACATGGAGGTTTACGGCAGTAGTCCCTTTCAGTCCCCATTGCTGTGATGAGAAGGACTGAAGTCTTCAAAACAGGACCGTCCCAGGGTGACTTGGGGGGGAGACAGGACGACACGCTGAATGACACTGTGCAGGGCCAAAGGTAAACCAGGTTTGAACTGAATTAAGCAGCTGAAGATTGTATAACCTTCACTATATCTAAATTTAATCCTGTTTAACTTGTTTATTACGCACTAGCAGTTTAATTGCACTGCTGAGGTGAGACTTTGGCCTGAAAGATGGATGGTACAGAGATAGACTCCTGCCATTTGAGACTGCAAAATAGACCAGAACCACAAATGATGAATGATGACTCAGAACCTTCACTTTTCCCATAGGAAACCATCTTGTAGAAAAGATGACAACCAACCTTTACAGCTTCCTAACGCCTCATCTACACTGACTCTTAAAAATCTTCCAAAAGGGGGCTTTTACAATGATGCAATTGAAGAAACATTTTAGATTCCCCAAAGAACCTTTCAGTGAGCAGTTCTTAAAGGACCATTGGTTTTTTGGCATGTGTTCATATACATAGTTTAATCTGTTATTTTGATACAGACTCAAAAGGAAAACTGTACATTACAAAACTTGGAATGCTTAAGGATGCAATTTATTTTACCTCATGTCTTCGGTTCATGTTTAATTTATGATTCAGTCAAACTACATCAGAGTTTATTTGGAAGTGAACAGGGTAAATGATAACAAATTATCAGTTTTCAATATCAGCTAAGATTCACATGCATCTCTAGTTTGTTTTATTCAAAGAATACCTGTAATCAGGCACTGAAAAATTTATATCAGACTGAAAATTATAGGCCTATTTATCGGTCATATTATTCCAAATAGAAAGTTATCGGTTACTGGTATTACCCAAAATCTAATCAGTTATATCAGCTTTCAGTGTCAGCCAACATTTCCCTATTGCTGCATCCTTAGTCTCTTTCAAATAAACAAATTCTGTCATCAGGCTCTGAAAATTCATATCAAATTTTCAGTTTTAGGCCTATTTATCAGTCATATTCTTTTAAATATAGAGTTATCGGTTTTGGTATTAGCAAAAAATTTCATATTGATGCATTCCTAGTTTGTTTCAATTGAACAAAACACGTAATCAAGCTCTGAAAAATGTTTATAGAAATTTTAATGTATAGGCCTATTTAAGCAGTTATTGGATTACAAAGATAGAAGTGAAAGTGAACAGGAAGTTGAAGTGAACAGAGTAGATTATATCAAATTACCGGTTATATCAGTTATCAGATTTTAGCGTCAACACAACATTTCCATATTGCAGCATCCCTAGGCTGTTTCAATTTAACAAATCCTGTCATCGGTCTCTGAGAATTCATATATATATTTTTC
This sequence comes from Danio aesculapii, assembly GCF_903798145.1. Lineage (NCBI taxonomy): Eukaryota > Metazoa > Chordata > Actinopteri > Cypriniformes > Danionidae > Danio > Danio aesculapii. The sequence goes on from NC_079438.1 coordinate 52,224,877, forward strand.
ATTTATAGGCCTATTTATCAGTTATCGGTTTCCAAATATAGAGAGTTATCACTTATAATTATTATTCCTAGTTTGTTTCAATTGAACAAAACCTGTAGCTCTGAAAAATGTATTTAGAAATTTAAATTTATATGCCTATTTATCGGTTATTGGCTTAAAAATACAGGCCTATCGGTTATCATATTAGCCAAAATTTCCATATTGGTGCATCCATAGTCTGTTTTAATTGAACAAAAGGTGTAACCAGGCTCTGAAAATTAATATAATTATTATTTTTTTTATTTATAGGCCCATTTATCAGTTATCGGCTTCCAGATATAAAGTTATCGCTTACTGGTATTAGTCAAGCTCTACAAAACCCATATACAGTAGAATTTTAAATATATAGGTCTATTTCTCGGTTATTATCCTACAAATACAGACTTATCTGTTATCATATTACCCACAATTTCCATATTGGTGCATCCCTAGTCTGTTTCAATTAAACAAAACATGTAATCAGGCTCTAAAAAATTCCTATGGAATTTTTAATTTATAGGCCTATTTATCAGTTATTGGCTTCCAAATAGTTATCGGTTACTGGTATTAGCCAAAACTTCCATATTGGTGCATTCCTAGTTTATTTTAATTGAACAAAACATATAATCAAGCTCTGATTCATATACAGTAGAAGTTTAAATATATAGGCCTGTTTATTGGTTAATAGCCTAAAAAATAAAGACTTATTGGTTATCGTATTAGCCAAAATGTCCATATTGGTGCATCCAGTAAGTGTTTTTATTGAACAAAACGTGTAATCAGGCTCTGAAAGTTCATATATAAATAGTAATCGGTTACTGGTATTAGCCAAAATTTCTATACTGGTACATTTCTAGTTAGTTTTAATTGAACAAAACCTGTAATCAAGCTCTGAAAAATTAATATAGAAATTAAAATATATAAGCCTATTTATCGGTTATTAGCCTACAAATATTGACTCATCGGTTAAGATTTTAGCCAAAATTTCCACATTGGTGCATCCCTAGTCTGTTTAAGTCTGTTTTAAACAAAAGCTGCAATGAGGCTCTGAAAATTCATTTAAATCTTATTTATAGGCCTATTTATTGGTTATTGGTTTCCAAATATTAAGAGTTATTGGCTTTTAAAATTAGCCAAAATTCTCCATATCGTTGCATCACTATTTTGTTTTAATCAAACCAAATCTGTTAAGTTTGAACACACCTTTAGTGGGAATAACTTTTTTTCCCATTGTAAAGAACCTTCTTAACAATCAAAAGTCTCCATGAATGTTAAAGGCTCTTCAGGAAACCACAGATTTCAATAAAGAATGTTCACTTTCAGTAGTGTAGGTTAAACAGCAGAGCTTCTACACCAATCACTTTCATCAATACTTCAATAGTGGCACAAGATAAATCAACATTTAGTGTCAAAACATCTCAGCGGACAGGCAAGACGAAAGGGAAACTGAGTATCGGGGAAGTAAGACAAAAAATACCAAGTGGCACGTCTGCAAATTAGCTTTGACTGCTCAACAAGGAGCGTGTGTTGACAAGGGAGAGAGCTGATATGATTTGCTGACTCCAGCAAAGGGGGGAAAGAGAGACAAAACAAATCTAATCATCCCTTCCCATCAAGAGGAAATGTCTGCCTTCTTTCCACAAAGACCCCCCTGGCTTAAATCAATTTCTAACAAACTTGATTCTGAGGCGGTAACGGGGGGAATCAACAGTACCTTTCAATTTAATTCAGTGCCGCGCTCTGGGAGAGAGCAACTTTCATCCATCACCATCATACGCAGAGAGCACAGCTGTAACTCTAAACACACACACACGCTCATACACAACGCAGAAGCCGACGGAGGGAAAGCCCCTGTAAATACTGCTCAACACATGGGTTTACATGCTCAAAGCACTCAATACTGGCAGGCTGTGCTGGGAATCGCTGGATTTTCCAACAGAGTTCAGTTTTCTGAATTAAGAATTTATTATTATTATTATTATTATTATTATTATTATTATTATTATTATTATTGATAATATTATTTTTAAATGAATCATCCAAATAATTCAAGAATGGTTGAGTATTATTTAGTCAATCATTAATGAAAGATTAAAACAATTACAAGTTTGCAAACGAGACTAAAATAACGACCCAATGTTTATTTCATTCACTAAAAAGACTTTCAAACTATATTAAGGGAATTATATCAATAGTTACTGAGTTAAAATATAACTGGCTGGAGATTTTGGAAAAGATGTTAAGACTGCCAACCCTAGTCAGTTTTAATAACAGTATTTTGTAGGGCTTAGTTATAAGTAATCTCTCTTAAAAAAGAAAAACATTTCTGAATAACTCCTTCATATATCATCACTCAGAACATGTTTAGCCTAAAGTCTTCAATACATCTAAAATTGGGAGATTAAAAGTTGAACTAGAATGACTGACAAAATACACTTAGATTTTAAGAAATGAAAAATTACCACAGGTAATTTTCCTGGAGAAGTTCTCTTTAGTTTATTTAGTCTTCAGAGGTCGGACATTAACAATTAAACTGCTTAATAATTAAAGTGCAATAGTAACTAAAAGCATTTATAAATGCTCAATTTAGATTGCATTTTTAAAAGCAACCGACTGTTGCAGAGCTCATGCAAAAATCCACTATGATCAGCTGCTTTCTAAGCTGGTGCTTTATTCTCACCCTGATTTTAACTTTGTATATTTTGTATATATGTATATTTTGTTATCGAAAGGAAAATTCACAGCACAAATTTACAGTACATAGTCAGGTGACATGGGACATTCACTAACCTTAGATGAACTACTGTATGCTGCTATTTCAAAATCCCTAATATCCCAAAACGAAGAACAAAATGAATTTATTGGAGCCCATAAAACAAATCTGAAAAGACAAGAATGAGAAAGAAAAAAAAATTCACAATTATGTTGGTTTATTAATTGCTTTTAAAAGTATTACATTTAAATGTAGATTATATTTGTACTCTTTTTCTTGTAGTTAAATCATGCAAACCACGATTTAAATGGACAGTTCACCCAAAAATGTACTCATTTGATGCAAACTTGCTTAGATTTTTTTTTTTCTTCAGTTGAACAACAACAAGATATTTTAATGAATGTTGTCAACTGCTATAGATTTACTTCCACTGTACTCTTTTTCCTAATAAGGAAGTCAATGGGTATCAATTTCCAACATTTGTCAAAGTATCTTCTTTTGTGTTCAACTGAAGAAAGAAAGGCCTAATAGTTTGGAACCACACTGTAAAAAAAAGGCAACAAACTTCAGGACATTTTTAAGTTGACTCAACTTTCAAATTACTTCACTTGACTCGATTTAGGTCAAAAATGTCCTGGAGTTTGTTGCCTTAAAATTTTAGGTTGAGTCAAATTTTTTTTTTCAGTGCACTTGAGGACACAGTGAGTAAACAGTGAGTAAATGTTCACTTTTGGGTGAACTATCCCTTTAGCCAGCGCTTCTAGCGGTGACGTTGAGAATGCAATACATTCTTTCTTTGCGTGGCCATAAGCATCTGCATTCATACACTCACAAAGAGTGTGTTTCAGGCCGGAGACTGGCAGGTGAACATGCCTGAGCAGAAGAAGATGATTTGCAGGAGGAAGCGAAGAGACCCTTCTGAATCGTTTCCCTTCCAACTCGACTCTGGCCACATCCTCCCCTCCCTCCTCCCTCCCGCCGCCACTTCCTGTCATTAAGCCTCTCACCGCCTGTCCCTAAAATAATCCCAGCAGTTTTTTGTCAATCCGCTAATAATTCAATTTAGCAGGCCCGGCACAGAGCTCCGCCATTAGTTTTGAGGACGTGATTTAAGATTGATGACTTGTGCCCCTTGGGAGTCTGTTTCATGAGGTGCTGGGGGCGCCGCGGCCGAGGTGCGGAGGGAGAACAGGCATGGGAGTCGAGCGAATTAAACTTTGGAATTGATTTTCTTAAAATTTGAGTTGACTAATGTGACAAGTCGCAGCTGTGAACGGCGGAGCGCCGGGTTAAAAAACCCGCGGCCTGTCTCCTCCAGGCTTCTCACAGTGACACGGCAGTGAGAGAAAGAGAGAGAGAAAATGTGTGTTAGAAGGCCTCATGCGCACACACACACACACACACAAACACATGCTGCCGCTCAGTCGTCAACCTGCTGTCACCGACACAAATTACAGCCAAGAGAGATAGAGAGAGAGATAGAGAGAGAGAAAGAAAGCAAAGAAGAGAGACAGACCTCACATCACCACAGCCTCAGAGTTGCAGGTACTGCAGGTAGTGCTGACAAGGGACAGGTCACTGCTGTGACATTGTTGAATAATTCAAGAAAAGAAAGAAGGAGCGAGGGGGAAAGAGAGAGAGAGGGAGTAGATAAGTCAATGACAAAAAGTATAGAACATGTATGGTTGGATACTCTTGGCTTGTCGTAACACTCTGCTGTGCCATCAAAAGCAACATATTGCAGTGTCTACAAGTTACATCACCGCGATACAATACTGCTGGTCTGGGAAGGCCACATCTGTGCATATTTGCATCCGCCTGCGCTTCTGAGTGTAAATCACAAGGCTCTTGGACAATTCTCAAATTAAAGTTGGCCCTTAAAGGCAGGCTCTTAAAGAAATATCCACTGATATTATTTCAGTCAAGTCTGATTATTTATAGAATAAAATAGATATTATATTATTTATAAGTGTGTATTCATTTATTTATTTTCCTTTGGCTTAGTCCCTTTATTCATCAGGAGTCACCACAGCGAAATGAACCGCCAACTTATCCAGCATATGTTTTACACAGGGGATGCCCTTCCATCAACCCAGCACTAGGAAACATCTATACACACTCATTCACACACATACACTACGGCCAGTTTAGTGAATTCAATTTCACCTATAGTGAATGTCTTTGGACTGTGGGAGAAACCGGAGCAGCAGGAGGAAACCCAAGCCAATACGGGGAGAACATGCAACTTTCTTGCTGTGAGGCGACAGTGCCAACCACCTTATAACATGTCACCTTATAAGCTTATAAAAAAATATATATTTATTTATCTATATACAGGTATATACACATATATATACACACACATATACACATATACATATATATATATATATATACATATATATATATATATATATATATATATATATATATATATACACACATATATATATATATACACATACATATATATATACACATACATATATATATATATATATAAACCTATAGCTGCTTAGAATTAGTATTGTGTTTTCAACAACCTTTTACACAATTATTATTAATATATCATAATATAGTAAAAATTGCACCAATGTGATATAACAATAATCATATATATATATATATATATATATATATATATGTATATATATATATATACACAGCCAATTAATGGTAGAGATTCAATATTTTTTAATTAATAAAATTAGTCAGTTTTGTGTAGTGTTTTAGCACATTTAAACAATAAAGTACAAATTTAAGTGTACATATTTGTATGCTTATGTATAAAATGTAGAAAAAAAACTTTGAAACAGTATTACTATAGATAGTTGTTATAGATAGTCTTTAACTTTTACTTTTTGATTGACGCCAAGCCATTCAGACAATTAAACCCACTGTTGTGACTAAAGTTTATTTATTTCTTTTTGTAGCACATTGTATGTGTTTTTTTTTCTTTGTCCAGCCTTCTTGTGTTGTCTTTTCTTATCCCATAGGCTCCCATGTTAATGTGGTCCAGGTTCTGATTGGCTGCTGTTCGCGAAGAGCTATAAAACGGAACTTCCGGCAGAGTTCGAAGAGCTAATTTTTGGTGCGGCTGTTGCTGGGAGTGGAGAGCTCCTGGATTTCCCAACCCCTCCGGTCGACAACAAAACTTAATTATCATCCAAATGTCCATAAATGCTTGCAAATTTTGAGAGTTTGAGCTTGTAGGGGTGGTCTGCCTATTTATTTTGACTACTTTTGACTATGTTTATGTTTAAGGAGGAAGGTAAGCTACCTGTATTTTTCTTTAAAGATTTACAGATTATTTAGATTATTTACTTTGCAGATTGTTTTGTTTGTTATTTTGGCCAGTGGCCACTCTGAAGAGATGCTAATTTCAATTACTTAGTTTATCTACAATAAATCTATTCAATTACTCTCAACTGAGTGTCCGCGTTTGGTTGTCGGCTGAAAGGGATCTTTTGCATACGTTTTTGTTTCAACTTGGGAAATCCACCACCCACAACTTTATTTAGTTTATTATGCTGATGTAGTTGTTTCCTCTAGACTTGGGGCGTAATACCCACCAAACTACTGCATTTTATTTGTCTTGCCCAATGTTTTTTGTTCAAATTAACTATTACAAATACATCAATCAGTTCAAATGCAGTTTTATTCCAGCGCAGTTTATATATTAGCCTTTTGAAAGCCTCGCCATAAAACATAGCACATTTGTTCAGAAAAGTACCACCTACTAGACCAGCAAACAGACTGAATTATTTTCTTCATTAACAGCAGCGTGGCTGTAATTCCCCAATCACTGTGAGTCACAAAACGCTCCTGTATGATCCAATGGCGCAATTCAGCAATGGCTTAAAGAAGCAGTAAGCAAACAGAGGCGAGCGACGTGGCCCCTGATGAGTGAACGTTGGAATTGGTTTCACGCTCGAGCGCAGCCTTTAAGACAAAGTACCACAGGAGATAATTATAGTGTCAAGCATCCGCCAGGCCGGCCGCTGACGATTGGCCAATATTTAGCTTTAATTAAATCAAAGCACAAATGTAATTTCTCCTGAGTGATCTTTACACAGACAGTCAACTTTAGAAAAACACAACAGAAGACTTCACGTCCCCTCTGAAGTCTGTTTTGCGACCAAACACATCGGCCGACGTGAGTGTGAATCCAGCAAACTGATGAAATAATGAACTTTTTGAAGTGTTCATTCACCTGAGAGCTTGAAGTGGCTTAATCTGCTATTTTCAGAATCTCTAAACTTTGGGGTCTCACCATTATATGAGACCTGCACCTTATATAACATAACGTGACATACTGTAACATAACATAATAAAATATGTTATGTAATATGGTCTAAGATTATTAATTATTGATGATAGAGCATTAATAATATTCATTCATTCATCCTTTGACCTTACTTATCAGGGGTCGCCACAGCGGAATGAACCGCCAACTATTCCAGCACATGTTTTACACAGCGGATGCCCTTAAAGCTGCAACAAGTTCACACATGCGCTCATACACTATGCCAATATTGTTTACCCAATTCACCAATACCGCATGTATTTGAACTGTGGGGGAAACTGGAGCACCCAGAGAAAACCCACACCAACATTGGGAGAACATGCAAACTCCACAAAGAATATGCCAACTGGCCCAGCCGGGACTCAAACCAGCAACCTTCTTGCTGTGAGGTGACAGTGCTAACCACTGAGCCACCATGTCACTTGGTATTATAAAGTAACTTAAATTAATATTATATTAATATACAGTAATCAACAATTGAAGTGGATGAAAAACATATAACGAGTGTTGTTCAATAGTTTTAGGACAACTTTGATGAAATGCTTTGAGCCACTTTAAATGTTGACTACTGAATATTAATTATTAATAATAAGATAATTAATAATAACTAATCATAATAAGCATCGAAAGAGTTCCAAAAGATTACGTGACACTGACGACTGGAGTAATGATGGTAAAAAAAAAATCCCCATTAAATCACAATAAATTACACTTACTTTATATTTAGAAAATGATAGTTTTAAGCAATAATATTTCACAATATGATGCTTTTGATTATTATTTTGAGCATATACAAAAGCCTTGGTGAAAATACGGCTTTAAAATATACTAATAAATAGCTTTTTCAATCCTAAACTCCAAGTATGAGATGGCATATGCAGTTAAATAATAAATACACACATAAAATGACATGGTTACATAATTAATTATATTCAATATTAAACGATTAGGGCTGTAAATTTGTAATTTCAATCACAAACTTTTATTTGATTACCTTTGACTACAATTTATAAGCGGAATTGCAAATACCCATTGATTTCTTCACACAAAAAATAAATAAATAATAATAATACCAGCATTGCACTTGCAAATAAAATACTTAAAACTGTTCACAAGAAGTGAGAAAAAAGTTAAATGTGTTATTATTAACAATAGTTTCGCCTAATACCTGAGTTGCAAAGACATAGGAAGCTCAAAATTGGGTTGTGGATGAAAAAAAAAAAATAGCTGAGATTCCCCTGCTGCAGAAAAAAAGTGCACTCTTACAGTAAAACAACGCATTGGACCATAAAGTTGATGAACACACTTCAGCGCATCAGCACAAGCTGCTGAGAAGGCATAAATACAGATACTTGCATATCTGCAGTAAGAGTATCCAAAAATAGACATCCTCAACAAAACACTCACCAGAGACGCCAGGAATGTTTAAAACCTATTACTTGCAGCACCTGAGCTAAAAGTCGCGCTATTGATTTCATTTGCCAGCATCCAACAGAAAGGCCCGTTCTTCTCCCTGCCTGCTGTTTGGGAATATGGGAATGTTTGGCTATAATCATAGAGTGGACTATTGATCTTGCTATTTTAATATGTTGTGTGAGCAGCTCTGTTTGACTGCCTTTTTTCATTAGCCGAAGGATCTCTCTGCCTTCAAGCCGGGGAATTAAAACTGCCTCTTTCTCTGTTTGGACTGCCGGATGAAGCCGGGCAAGAAAGGTCAATACAAAATTAATATGGGCATTAATATTCTTAATGCAAACCTGACGCGTGCAAAGTCTTAGTTTTGACTGAGGTCCGCACAAAGTTAGATATGATTCTCCTGAGGCGGCCTGAGGCGCAGAACACCTGCGAGCGGCGGCTGCGCATTAATTGCGACTGTCTTGCGCACATCATAAACTCGCAGCTGATGCTGATCAGAGCGCTTCGGCGATGACTGTGAATCTCCTTCATTTTAATTGATTGTAAAACAGCGGGGGGGAAAAAGTGCTTCAGCAGCGAAACCATTCGGAGGTTGCCTCTGTGTTAAGAGATTTAATTACATTTATAATATGAGAGGGGATTTGACTATGCAAATTCCTTTAAACTGAAGAGTGTTGTATGTAAACACGCAGCTCGATCGGTGCCCAGGAGGGGAGCAAAGGGATGATCTGTCTGAAAAAAAGACCCTACGCAGATGCTGAAGAAAAACCATGATAAACATACCGGAGGCTTCCTGCTGGCATCTTTACTTCTTAAATTAAGCTAATTATAATTACTATAGACTAACTCACCTAAAGCTCAACTCTAAACTTTCAGCATTGCTAAATGGAGACAGACATCTGCATTATGAAGCTGTTTTACTGATGGGAAATGATGAGTAAACACAGATCTGACTGTCTTTCAGGCAAATATCTGAAAAGAGAGACAATGGGTTTCTATGAAGAAAATCAAAATTGACAATCTATCCAAGCTATTATTTATTTATCAAACCATCCATTTATTTATCCATCACTCTCTCCATCTCATCCATTCATACATCCATATATCCAACCATTCAATCATTGATCCACTCATCCATTACTTTATCTTTCTCATCTATCATCCCTCCATCCATCACTATCTATCCATCTACTCATTTCCACCCATCTAACAATCCATCACTCTATCCATCCACCCATTTGTCCATCCATCCAACCAATCACCCTATCTATCCATTATCTATCCATGCATCTATCTATCCATCCATCCAATCATAGATCCACCTATCCACCACTCTATCCATCACATATATCCATCCATCATCCATCCATCCATCCACTCCTATATCCATCCATCCATTAACTGTCATATATCTATCCATCAATCCATTCTTCTATCCATCTCATATATCCATCCATCCAATCATAGATCCACTCATCCACCGATCTACCCATGTCATATATCCATTAATACATTCAGTATTACAAATATATCCATCCATCCATCCATACAACTCATGTCCATCCACCCAATCATAGATCCACCCATTCATCACTATTTCCATCTCATCTATTAATTCATCACTCTATCCATCCATCCATTTATCCATCCACTCATTCATCTATTCATTTATCAACTACTATGTTCAACCATACATCCATTATTATATCTATCCATCAATCCATTCTTCTATTCATCTAATCGATCCATAAATCCATCTATACATACAACTCATATATCCATCCACCCAATCATACATCCATTTATGCATCCATCCATAATTCAATCAAGTCTCATATCTATCCATCAATCCATCCATCCATGTAATCTATAGATCCCTCCATCCATCACTCTTTCCATCCAAACATCATACATCCACACATCACTATATCCTTCTCATTTATCAATCCATCACTCTATCCATCCATCCATCCATCCATCCATCCATCCATCCATCCATCCATCCATCCATCCATCCATCCATCCATCCATCCACTCATTTATCCATCCATCCACTTATCCATCAATTTACGCATCTATCAATTCATCCATCCATAATTCAATTAACTCTCATATCTATCCATCAATCCATCCATCTATCCATGTAATCTATAGATCCCTCCATTCATCACTCTTTCCATCCAACCATACATTCATCCACTCATTTATCCATCCACCCAATCATAGATTCACCCATGTATCACTATATCCATCTCATCTATCTATCCATCAATCCATCCACTAATCCATCCATCTATCCATCCTTTGATCCACTCATTCATCACTATCCATCTCATTTATCCATCCAGTCATATATCCACCCATCCATTTATCCATGCATAATTCAATTATTTTATATATATATATATATATAATTCAATAATTATTATATATTATGTATATCTATCCATCAAAACCATCCATCCATGTCATCTATCCTTCCCTCCATCCATTCCCACTTACTAGGGTTCTAAGTGAAGGACTTTATCTTTATCTTAGACTTCATTGAACAATAAAAACAGCACTAATATGTTTTCCATATAGACTGAGGGCTGAGCTGAAGAATTCCCATCTGTGTAGATGTACCTGCTGTTATTTATGAGGGCTCTTGTTTAGGCATGCACACCACAGATGCTGGTAATTAATCCAGCGCGCAATTAGATATTGTTTCAATTCACAGCTGAGTGTAATTAGCTTCTGGGGTCTTTCCTCTCCAAGCAAACTGGCACCGGCTTGATGCAGACAGTATAAGCGCGATTTCTAATCTCTAACTTAAGGCAAGAAGCGAAGAACTAATTTAATGTTTTCCTCCCGAAATAATCAATGTTCTTTCAAAGCGTTTGAAGCTGATTAGTTTACAGACTGTTTAATTGGCATGTTGTTGAGATCACAAGAGGACGAAGGTCACACTTGCATGCAATCTAAAAGTGAGAAGATAGAAATCAAGCAACTAATCCACAGTAGGTAGAGACTGGAGGTACTTGTTGTTTTCTGAGTCAAATTTTCAGTGTAGCATGTAGTTGATGTTTTCCATTCCCAGCATGAGGTTAAACTACACATTATTACCAGAAGCTACACCATTTTCCAGCACAAATGCTAACATGGAAACTCTATGAAGATTTAATAATAAGATTTAGGTAACCTTGCTTTAATTTGGACATTCTTTCTTAGGTAGAAAGAAAGTCTGGTCTTCTCACGTCTTTAGCCTCTAACTTTCAGCTTTTGAGTAACTTTATGGCTGCCTTCCACTAGACCTCCCTTTGGTTGGTGTTAATGGGGGGCGTTAAGGTCTTTCCAGAGTGTAGACACATGAAGCAAAGCTCCATTTATGTTGCTTATGAGCATATCTCTGGCTTTTGGGGCGAGAACTGGAAAACGGACCACCTTTCACTCTGGCTCTGCTGGGCCGTTCTGCCATATCTTTCACAAGGGTGATGCTTCATGTGTTCGTCTTGACCTCCCCACCATTTCCAGCCATCAATCTGAGCCCAAGCCTGCTTTCTGCCTTTGTAGATGGGCACATCTTTTTAGACTAAATCCGCTCTCATTACGGTTCCTCTCAGCCGGTCAGTAAGAAGACCTCAGCTGAAAGTTGGGGAGGTAATTGAGCGGATCTTTCAGAGCTGAAGCGAAGGCTGCCTGCCCGGCTCCTATTTGCCTAGATTCAGGATGTAGTGGCCATGGCTGGGTTGTCGGCTGGACTTGATCTGTGCGTTCACATCTGGGCAGTGGGTTCGTCGTCTCATTATCAGCCGGTGGAACTGTCAGAAGTGGGGGAAAAACATGGTTGTAATGTAATCTGGTCACTGGACTTCTTCCTCCTCTTAATGACCGGCCTTCCTCGCGCTCTCTGCCCTTCTGCTCTTCCTAGTCACGTCTGATAGACTCACACACGGCGAGGAAAACGGGCTGATTGCATAATACGATATTGATCTTCACCCGCGGGCAAGTCCCATTATCACTGATAACCACGTAGGCGAGACAAACAATCTAAAATTAAGAAGAAAAAAATAGAAGGGATTTCATTAATTTGCCGTGCAACCCTCTGAACATCTGTTAACTAGTTAGGCTTGGTTAATAAGCAAAATAATTAGGGTTCCGTCTTGTTTGATTCCCTCAGCTTCTCCTTCTGTATTCATATCTGGAGAGCAACGAGCGCCGCTACCCTCAGGCAGAGGAAGCAATAATATGAGCCCAGGAGAGCCATTCGCAAGCAGGGAGAGTGGAGGCATCCTGAGGAGGCTCTCCGGCTCTCCACCTGGGCGTCTGGGAGGCTAAACGGCACAGATATCGCTTATTAAACCATCTGCCTCATGCTAATTAGATTATCGCAGATAAAGAGAAGGAGTTTTTCTTTGTACGTTTAATGAGATAATGTGTCAACCAATTGCACAGGGAAGATGGATGTAATTCGGGGACTCCGACTGCAGAAATTCAGGTGAAGGTGTGCGCAGGAACAGATGCAGGTTTGAGGGTGATTAATCGAGTGTATCAGCTAAAAAACAGCTAAGGGGAATGAAAATAAAAACAGTAAACGTATTAAAGCTCTAAAAGTTTTTATTTTTTAACTACTTACATGGCTAATTTTTACTCAAACGGACATTTTATTTGTTATCTGAAAGTTAACTACTTTTATACAGTGATAAACAATTTACATTGTTTATATCTGTAAATTATGGCAACCTATTAATAGTACATGACAACAGCATTTTGGAGGTTCTGAAAATGCAAAGATTATGGTTGTCTTAATATAAACTACAAATAATTATGTAAATAAATGTGTTCAGCCTATATTTTACAAGCATAAATAGACAAGCTAAATACAGAAAAATTATTACCATCACATAATTTGCACTAGTAATTAACGCATTGATATGAATACGACAGATTTATAAAAAATAAAATCAGGAATTGTTAATGCCTTTGCGAAATAAAACAGTGTAAAAAATAAACCTCTGGGCCTTTTCTGTCCAATAATTATTGATACTAAATATAGCTGTAAATCCTTACACCAAACAAGATCGGTATTGATTTAGTATTGTAGGATGGTAACAGGACAGGCATAAAACACCTGTTCTAACAAGCACCTGGCTTTCCTCTTTTTTGTGCCATACGTAGATAAATTTCAGGGAAAACTGAGAGCTCTGCTAACTAATGAAGCAGAGGCTATCGATTAGGGCCGTCACAAGAGGAAGGCATAAAAGTACACATTCAATAAGGGACTTCATACCCCGTCCAGCTAGTGTAAAGGTTAAGTGCTAAGGAATATTACAAGGATCAATATGTGACTGCAACTTCACATATAGCGGGCCACGTCTTCTCAACCTTCTCACAGAACAACTGGACGTCCACAGAAATGAATGGTAGTCCAATGTCTGTGGAAAAGATAGGAAGCTCGCATAACATCGCACTATCCAGTTCATCGCTCACCAGTGGTTAGCAGCATCCTGTAATAAAGCCTTCGCTGTCATCAACAACTCAGCAGTGTAAACTGGAGCTTATTAAAATTTAATAACCGTCACTTTGTCTCTGTTCACAATAAATAACAAACTCAATTTCCTCCCCGTTACGGCAAGAGAGGCTCCTTAAGCAAGACAAATGAATGGTTTGCAGCACAGACTAACAACATTAACTGGCTAATTAAACAACAATAGAGGATGCCGGGGCTCCTTGTGATAATTATGCAATGTAGTTTAATGAAAAGGTTAACTGTGCATGAGGAATACGACGTCTTTGTCTCGGCGCCAGACCATTTGGGGAGCAGAAAAGGAAACACATTTTTCGGATTTTCCTCACTAAACAAAGCAAATGAAATGTGTTGCACAGCTTCTGTTTGGTGTTTTTCCACACACACTAGACATTAGTATCCTAGAGAGCACAAAGCTTAAATGGCGTGTAAGAACATTCTCATAGCGCTCAGTGATGAGCTGTTCTAGATTCCTGAAATATATATGTTTTTAATGTTAAAAAGGGGAGCCTATAAAACATGTTTATGAAATATTACAGTTAACCATATAAATAAAAAAGTGATGGATGGATGATGCAAAGGATGAATGAATGGTTACAATGAAAGAATGAATGGTTGGAATGAAAGAATAAAGTCAATAAAATCAATGAATGGGGGAATGGATGGATGAACAGATGGACACATTAATGGCAGACGAATGGACAAATGGACAGACACAATAAACAAACTATGGAGGAATGATAGATGTATGGATTTAACAATAAGTAGTTGGTTGACCAATCAAAAAAATTAAGGATGGAAAGAGACGGGTGGATGGATGATAGATGGATTTATGTATGATGGATGGATGAAGCAAGCAAACAAATGATGGATGGATTAGTGAATGGACTGACTGACATTAGGTTGAACAATTGGACTATATATTGATGAATGGAAAGATAAAAACCAAGAAAGAAAGGATGGATAAAATATGAAAGATGGATGGGTAAATGGAATGAAGGAGTGATCAAGAAAGACTGGATTGGACAAACAAATAGATGGAATAGGTGGTATAGATGGAATAAACAACAAACAGTGTATAGATGGAATGGATGGATGGATGGATGGATAGATGGATGGATGGTTGGATAAAATTTACAATATTTGGTTGGATGGATGGATGGATGGATGGATGGATGGATGGATGGATGGATGGATAGATGGATGGTTGGATAAAATCTACAATATTTGGTTGGATGGATGGATGGATGGATAGATGGGTGATTGATGATAAACTCAATTCAATTAAACAAATCAATAATGGAAAAACAGGATGGATAGATGAATGGAATGAGCCAAGGATGAATGGATGGAGGATGGATTTATGCAAACAAAGGATGGATGGATTGATATAAGACTGAATGAACTATAGATTGATTGACAGATGGACAAATTAAATTAACAAAACAATTACAGAAGAATTGATAGATGAAGTCAACCAGCAATGGATGTTTAAATGAAGAATGGTTGGATGGAACAAACAAAGGGTGTATAGATGGAATGAATGAACAACAAATGAATGGATGGATAGATCAAAGTCCCAATATATGATTGAATAAATGATTGCTTGACATACGGGTAAATAAATGATGACTTGACATACGGATGGATCAAGCATTTGAACAAAATATGGATGTGTGGACGATCAATTAAATGAATGAAGGATGGACGAATGGACGAATGATGGATGGTATGAAAGGTTGGTGGATGGTCAAACAAAATTGGCTCAACACACAAACCTATAGATGGAAACTGATGAATGGAATGAACAAACAAAATACAAACTAATGAATTTCACTATACTGTATATCACTTTGCTATTCATTTGAAAAGCAACACCGGTTTCCACATGCTATTTGCTGTACACATCAAGACTCTGCTGATGGCCTTAATGTGAAGTTGTGATCTTCAGTGTTTCTTCCTAAGGCTGGTCAGGTGACTCACTGAGAGCTTTCCTCCACTGGCCTGCTCTCACTGAACGCTCTGAAAATGTAATTACAGCCCCTGCTGAGAGGTATGGATAGCCATTTCAGTCAGCCACATTTCCATAAGCTAAGCCTTTAAATATTCCATTAATTGATAATGTAAATGCCCTTGAGAGGCAGACTTTAAGCTGGTAAATCACTACTGGGGCCTCCTTTCAGTGCAACACTACCATCTCAGAGACAAAAGCTCTTCTAAAACCTTCCAACAGAGCTCAGATGACCCTCTCCTGCTTTTACTTCCACACAACAAGTTGATTTTTACATATAGTCCAGCACATGGCCTATAGATTGAATGTGGATTACTGATGGAGAATAAACTGTAAAACAACAACAGCTGTGGTTCACAAGTTTACAGTGGTGTCAATGTGGTCTCATGTTATTTGTAACATTGTAAGCTATGACATGGTCTTGATTTTTACTACAAAGACGCCGTTTTTGCACCTAAGGAACATAGTAAACAATGTAAACAACAGGTCTCCAGAAGAAACAGTGACAAAAACAAATGAATAACCATTCATAAATCAACACTATTGTATCAGTGGACTAAATGTGTTCGATGGGATGTTGTTCTGAGGACTCTTACCTTTCAAAATAAACCCTGATGTACAGCAATGAATGCGTGTGTTGTTATTACGATGATATGTACGCCAGATCTAATAAGCGTTTTCTGTACAACTTACACAAGTTTAGCAAATACATTTTTTATAAGCGTCCCACTGAAAAACAACTAAATGGCTGCTTGAGGGTTGTAGCTTTAGGCTGATGTATTTGGTCAAGATTACTCATGTTCTTTTGATGTAATCTATTAATAATCACTGACATGTGCAAAAACAGCACCCCAGTGCGTCCATGTCCTGACACTGGCTAATATAGTAGAAACAATAAAAATTATAATAATAAAAAACAACCATAGACATGTGGTGAGGACAAAGTCACATATTGAACCACTGAACAATCATAAAACTTTTCCTACAAGCAGAGAAACATACTAATAGAAGACAGTCAGTAGCTAGGTTTCCATCCACCTATTTTTATGGGCATTTTAGATCTGCGCTAAAAAAAAAACGGTTAATAGAAACGCCAAGATGTGCATCAATTTTGAAAATGTGCATAAAAACATGCGCAAAAGTAGGATAAACTTTTCGATAAGAAAGGATGCGCATAAACTATGATGTAAGACATTTACCAAACAAATTCCAGTATGCTCATTAAAAAAAAAAAGTCATGTGATTTTGTTGTAGCAGATCATGTGCTGATAAAAATGTGGGTGGATGGAAAAACCAGCATGTTCAGCACATTGTAAAACATCTGAAATGTTGCTTTGGTCATTCTAACATGCCTTAACCATTTCAGCATTAGTGTTATTATATTATTAATTACCTCCAGAACTGTCAAGAGCGTCTGCGCTCTGCGTTTTCAAACGCCACCATGCGTTCATTTTGTGCTGGCATTGTCTTCTGTAGCACAAGTTATTTATTAAATAAGGAAAAGATTCCCGCAGCTTCTCCTACCGCAGCAAATTCTGTTTTTACTTTTGATATTTGGCACCAGTTAATCAGGAAGTGACGATTTAGTTCTCTTTGACTCTCTGGATGGAAACGCTGCTTTATTCGCACGTCTTTAATGCGATAATCCAGTTTTGCGCATACATTTAATTTGCATCTTTGGATGGAAACATAGAACATGAAAACATGCTAGTCACACAAATACTAAACACAATTACAGTAACACATAAAACTAATGCAATAATCATTATTTATCCAAATTAGATGTAACAAAACTCTAATGTACGTAACTGATGAGAAATAAGTCAAAAGAACCATAGTAATGTCAATTACTGCAAAAGGTCATTTACGGTAATTCACTGTATATACTAAGAAAACCTCCTGTGAACCAGGATACAGACTTTTACTCTAGAGTTTTCACAGATTTTCAAATCACAGGCATTTTTACAGTTTATTTATGTACTCTGAGCTACAGTAAACTTGGTTTAAAAGGATTCTGAGAAAAGATCTGATACATAAAGGAAAGTGATCTGAAAAAACGATTATCATCCATATATGAGCATCACAGCTTAATGTGACTGGAGCATCTAAAGCTTTTTATAATGCTCTGAAAAAATGAGAGAAAAAAGATGAATATTCGCTCAGTATAATTTAAAACCTAGCAAACTGGACTGCTTAGAAATGCGCGTGTGCATATTCCAACCACAGAGTGTTTATTAATTGAAATAAAAACCCTCTGGAGAAGTCAAAAACAACCACGGGCATCAATAATGTATGGCTGCGCATTGTGCACATGATGCGGCTGTTAATTATTCAGTAAACGAACTGACATACAAGTCCATTAGTGTTTTTTAAACACAAAATTACTGTGCAGAAGAGCGGCTTGCTTTCATTTTTTCATGGCTTGCGAGCCTAAAGAATTCATGATAGAAAAATATTTATCTCGTTTTAAAAGGCGGAGGATGCAAATCTCCGATGATGAACCATAATGGATGATGTCTTTTCAAAAATAAATGCGCTGTTAGGAACATTCCCACTGCAGCCGTTTGAGAGGCTTTTGTCATGAATTTGTGATGAACTGTTGGTTGACAAATAGAAAAACATGAATATTGTAGGCATTTACACCGATTTACTTACAACTTGACACATTTAATATGCTCACTAAAAGCTAACAGGTCTAAATGACTTTTCCTGGTGCTGAGTGCAGAGATGCATTTTGTATGCAGGAGTGATTTTGAAAACAGTCTCGTTTGGAGATGCATGTATGCGCTTGTTTCACAGCATCTGGGCATAAAAATGATAGTAAAAAGCAGAATATCACCTTGTTCAGCACACGGTCACACACTAGAATGCTCATGCACATACAGCAACGAAAAACAGCCACCGTTAACAAAAAGTACTTCAATAACTGTCAACTGATTAAAAAATAATTAATCACAGTTGTGTATTATGAGTCAAACAATGATGTTCTCCCCGTGTTGGCGTGGGTTTCCTCTGGGTGCTCCAGTTTCCCCCACAGTCCAAAGACATGAAGTATAGGTGAATTGAATAAGCTAAATTGGCCTTAGTGTATGTGTCTGAATGGTTGTGTATGGATGTTTCCCAGTACTGGATTGCAGCTGGAAGGGCATCCGCTGTTTAAATTGGATAAGTTGGTGGTTCATTCTGTTTTGCTGACCCCAGATAAATAAAGAAGCTAAGCCGAAGGAAAATTAATGAATATGAGCCAAATAATAGACATCGCCATTTTGGTGTCCATAGCGTCAAAATATGTGAAACACTCATCATCATGGTAATATTTGCTATTTGACATATTTACATAAAATTACGTAACATATTCTTAACCATACTTATTCAAATTAATTTAAAAATCAATACTGTACCATTTTCTTTAATTATTAAACATGTGTTTAAGGCAGAGTGAATGTAAACGTTTATCAATGCTTATGCGATTCCTTCCCTACATTCATCAGCCAATACTAATACGCATTTTTGACTGTTTTAACCTTCAGAATTTTTAGCTGTAACCTTCCTTTGTGCTCCAAAATTGCTGCCCTCTAAAATTGATCAACTTCATTTGTTGAAGTGCTTTGGTTATTTTGGTTAGTAAAGCCGCAACTAATATTCAATTACATTTTGAATGATGTACTGTAATTAATTTGTTGAACAGTACATGGAGCGCACACACACACCCACACACAATACATACAGTCACCGCTCACTTTATTAGGTACACCTTACTAGTACTGGGTTGGGCCCCCTTTTGCCTTCAGAACGGCCTTAATCCTTCATGGCATAGATTCAACAAGGTACTGGAAATATTCCTCTGAGATTTTGGTCCATATTGACATGATAGCATCACGTTGTTGCTGCAGATTTGTCAGATGGACATCCATGATGCGAATCTCCCATTCACCCACATCCCAGCGATGCTCTATTGGTTTGGTGACTGTGGAGGCCATTTGAGTACACTGAACTCATTGTCATGTTCAAGAAACCAGTCTGATATGATTCGCGCTTCATGACATTTTTACAATCTTCTATTGTCTAATTTTGGTGAGTCTGTGCGAATTGTAGCCTCAGTTTCCTGTTCTTAGCTGACAGGAGTGGCACCCGATGTGGTCTTCTGCTGCTGTAGCCCATCCGCCTCAAGGTTTAACATGTTGTGCGTTCAGAGATGCTCCTCGGACCATTCTTTGTAAACCCTAGAGATGGTTAAGAATGAAAATCCCAGTAGATCAGCAGTTTCTGAAATACTCAGACCAGACCGTCTGGCACAAACAACCATGCCACGTTCAAAGTCACTTAAATCCCCTTTCTTTCCTATTCTGATGCTCGATTTGAACTGTAACAGATCGTCTTGACCATGTCTACATGCTAAAATGCATGGAGTTGCTGACATGTGATTGGCTGATTAGAAATTTGTGTTAACGAGCAGTTGGAGAGGTGTACCTAATAAAGTGGCTGGTGAGTGTATATATTGTGTATATTTATCCAATAATGTGTTACTTACTTATTTTTATACTTATTATTTATAGTATTCACCTTATTCTCCGTGTACGAGCAGGCGCAGCCATTTGAATCTTTTTGGCTCTGGACTTCCGGTCTCATTCACTTCTATACGTTAACAGCTTGATATACTACTTGATGTTGCAAACTGATACTTTCTTATTATATTATTTTATTTTGTCTGTATATTCATGCAAAGACTTGTTTGTAGAACAAGTAGTTTGACTGTTTTCTGATGTCTATTATTCCTAGTCGTTTCTCCCATAGGCGACTGAATCTGAAGTTGTAAAACAATTGCAAAAATGAGTGCACTTCCTCATTGAAGAATAAAGTCAATATAGTAATCAACATTTGAAGTGAATCAAAAAAGTTTTTCAAAACGGTCCTGAGACAAGAATGGGTGTTGCTCAATAGTTTTAGGACAACTCTGATAAAAGGTGATGATCTACTTCAAATGTAATATCTTCAGATCTTATTATATTGCCCAAAAGACATCCATTTGTTACTAGTAAACATCAAGTCCTTTGATCATGTGATCGCTGTGTATATACATTAATGACTGATTTCCCACACACCCCTGGAGGTATGCTTAAAATAATCTTTCCATCTCCTGCTCTACCCCACAAACATGTCGCCTCGTTACGCAAACTGACAGGAGTCAAAAGAAAAAAAGATGAGACGGTAAACAGCTACACGAGTGCGGGAGTGAACGTTGCTTTCAGAAGATCACACAGTCAAAATTGCACCTGACATTTCAAAAGACGAAAAAGTTACGCGTGCGCACGCTCCGCTGACAGAGTTTCTCCCCCGTTGCCCTCTCAGGGGTGTTTCTTTATTAATGAGCAGCACACATAAAACGCAACAGTATGACTGAGGGTGTCACTCATCAGAAAAAAACCTCCATTCACAGCCGTCTCCTCGCATAGAGAAGAGCCAGGCTTTTATTTTTTACAAGGACCAGAGACAATCGCTGATTGCCCGGTCTTTCAGATGACCAGACCTTCAAGCTTCATTTTTTCAGACACTGTATTAATATTGTATGCAAAGCGAAGCAAGTTTTTGCCAGCACAAGGAAGGAGTATAGGAGCCGTGGATATAGAAGAGAAGAGTTCTCCCTCAAAGACAGTGGATATATTACTCTATGGATATATATGTGTGTGTTTTGTGTGTGTGTGTGTGTGTGTGTGCAGGGAAAAGTGAATTGCATGAGTGAGTGACACTTTTTTTTACACCCAACTGTTATATTATTCCGCTAACGCAAGACGTCAACCTCCGGATGTTGATTTTTTTCGCCCCGCTCAAGATGCGAATGCACTAATTTCTTTTCCTTGCAAGAAAACCTTCCCGAAATAGGATCACACTCTGCATTTAATTGTGTGTATAATCAAAGAAGTGGAGCATGACAGAAGTTTTGGTGTGCACAGCAGAGGCGGCCTCTGTTTCTCATAGCTTTGGGGCTAATAGGGTGTGCGGGGTGCTGGGAGGGGGGTGCGAGTCTGGCAGGGACAGGTTTGATGTGGAGCTGTCACTGATGGAGAAGGTAGCTGAGCATGTCCAAAACACCAAACACAGACCTCTGCTCCTCCTCTGCTCCACAAAAACAGAATACAGGAACACAGTTGTTTGAATAATAAATACTTGTGGCACTCGAGTGGCAGGGTGCCTGCAGAGACGCGCGCCCAGAAAACGATGTTGATGTGTGGGGAAAGCCGGCGCCCGACATATGTTGCCATGAATAAGGTATACTGGAGACATCAATGCGGCTTCCGGATTTCCAGGTTGCAGGAGTTTCTCTCTGGCGTAAATTGACACATCCTGAGAGGGAATAAACTTTCGAAGGAAAGCAGCGTCCTTCGGAAAGAGAAAAAAAAAATTGCCACAATTCATTTTCCCCCGAGTTGCTGACCAAGTGTGTGCAACTTTCTCTGTCGGTTTCCTTGGGCGATGAGATCTTGTTACCTCTTTAAAAAACCCAACTGGAAAAAAGAAAAACAGTCTCTAGCTGGTCATTAGCTGGACTCCTCTAGCTGATATGGCCGAGGTGACCTGCCGGACCACTGGATATTAAAATTCTAGAAGATCGGGTTGGACTGATCATTGGTTTCATGTTAGGGGTAATAAGCGAGTAAGGGCTGCAAACTCCATACTATTTTATCCAAATCAATTCAAATTAAAAACACTTGATATCACTGTCGTCACAATACTGTATAAATATATATAAAATTAAACCCTTGAGAACAACTGTGGTCGGAACCAAAGTTCACCGGACCGTGTTCTCTGGAATCCTCTTAAGCAGTGGGCTTCTACATTCCGATAGATTGCTGCCGAACCACGTCATAGCTCATTACCATAAAGTTGACTTGATTTCTCTTCGACGCCCACACCGGCGAAGATAAACGTTGCTCCTCGCCGCAGGCTCCCATTAAAAATGAATGACTTCCGACTACTTTGTCGCTCTCGCCTCTTTCAGTGTGAACACACAATTAGGCTGCAAAGGTGGAAACAATATTGTTAAAAGGATTAGTTCACTCTAAAATTATAATTCTTCTTCTCCAAATAAATATATAAATAAAACATTTCCTAAAGATACGGTCTCCTGTCATGCCTTTAATTCATCTTTAATAACGAGACATATTGTTATGATCAAGGTTACTCCTTTCTTTCTCCACTTCATCCATCTTATAGTCCATGTTTAATTTTATTATTTATATATTTTTTATTATAATTTTTTTAACTTATTCATTTTTATATTATTATAATGTCCTTATTATAATATTATTATAATGTCCTTATGATGTTTTTTTTTTGTTTGTTCTCTACATGTATTTACAATCATCATAGCAGCTTAAAATTGATGGGCTAACATGCAAAAAATAAATAAATAAATAAACTTTTGCATTGTGTCATACTCTATGCCATAGGTCTTAAACTGTATTCCTGGAGGGCCGCAGCTTTGCAGTTTTGCTCCAACCCTAATCAAACACAGCTTATCCAAGGTGTTCAAGACTACTAAGCAGGTATAAGTTGGAGGTGGTTGGAGCTGAACTGTGCAGAGCTGTGGCCCTCCAGGAATTGAGTTTGAGATCATTGCTCTGTGCAATGTTGTATTCTTTCGTAAAAATAAGTAAAAAACAAAGACAATTCTGTCAATAACTACTCATACTTCATGTCGTTCCGGTCCTCTTAGACCTTTGATCACCTTCAGAACACAAATAAAGATATTTTAGATGAAACCAGTGAGCTCGATAATCATTCATAGTCCAGAAAATTAAACAAATCATTGTCAAAACAAGCTCCAAGGACATTTTGTGTACAAAAAAACAAAAACACAACACTTTTTTAATGTATTCTCTCCCACGTTAGGTCAAGGTATGCGATTACTATGGAATAGTATGACGTTCTGCCATTAGAGTCTGTAGCATAACACACAAGCATTGTGTTGCCCGTAGAAAATGGTTGCCTCTACTTAAATTATGAGTACTTCTCCAACTGTCTCCAACACAAAGCACTTAACGGTGAGTGTAAAATGCACGCTCAGCACCTCACTTTACACTTACAGCATTTGAAGAATTCAGTTCTTCCAGTGACAACAGTCAAAAAAAAATGCACAGATAAGGAAAAAAAAACCTTTGGTGCACATGCACCCTGAATATAAGCTACACACTAATTTCTGTTGACAATTAGTGTCATTTCTGGTTGTCAAGCACTCGCATGTAGCATGAACTTATAATATGCATGACATCACCAAAATCATACACAAAATTACGTGACAATAATAGCATAGTTTCCAAAGACAGACCTGTCTGTAACTTTCGCCAAAAATTATAAAAGGTTTAAACATGCTCTTAATGTGTTATTTGGGGCGACACAGTAGGTCAGTGGTAAGCACTGTCATCTCACAGCAAGAAGGTCACTGGTTCAAGTTTCGGCTGGGCCAGTTGGCATTTCTGTGTGGAGCTTGCATGTTCTCCCTAAATTTGCGTCAGTTTCCCCGGGTGCTCTGGTTTCCACCACAGTCCAAAGACATGCGCTGTAGATAAACTTAATAAACTAAATTGGCCATAGTGTATGTGTGTGAATGAGTGTGTATGGATGGTTGCTAGTAGTGGGTTGCAGCTAGAAGGGCATCCTCTGAGTAAAACATATGCTGAAAAAGTTGACGGTTCATTCTGCTGTGGCACTAAGGGACTAAAGGGACTAAGCCAAAAAGAAAATGAATGAACGAATGAATGAAAGAATGAATGAATGAATGAATGAATGAATGAATGAATGTGCTATTTGATGCAGTCATTCTACAATCTTGCAAACATTCAACAGTAAAATATTAAAATAAGATCCTCATAGAATACAGTACCCATAGTTGAGGCGGTCTTAATAATGAATATTACTTCAGCTTCCACAATCTCGGACAAAAAGTCTTATAAAAAGAAAGTGTCAGGATTGGACAGAGTGAACTCACATTGAGGATCTGTGTCTTCTCTCCGCTTTTCACACTGAATATTCTGTTTTACTCTGAAATATGACACATTATGGAAGTAAAACAGGTTGCAAATGTCATTTTTGACTTCAACTATGTTCCAGCACACAGCCTGACCACCTTAACTTAGTTTAACTTAGTTTTCCAACTAGGGAGTCCACTTTAAAGTGAGAAAAACAGATCAGCGAGCACACATGCAGATTCAGGCGGTAGAATATTACAGCCTTTTATATTTCCAGACATGTATGGTAATATCTCTAGCAATGGAGTAATTTTAGTCAGATAAGCCCATGCATCGCCAATATCTCACACAAGAAGAAGAAGAAATATTTTGTGTCTATTTAAAATTATTATTATGGGAATTTTGTATAATATTAGTAGAATAGTATTAGTATTATTTAAATTGTTCATGTTTTTGGATCTATTTGTTTAGTTATGTTTGTAATAATATTAATAATAAAAAAAAATAATAATAATAACAAAATTAGTGACTTGTTAAAATATTTTGGGTCTATTTTAGAAATTTTATTTTTCAACATTAATAACCTGGACTCCAAAAAGACTATGCTTAATAAAGTATTTGATTTAATAAATTAATTATTAGTTAATACATATAATATCATATTTATCATCATCATCTTTGGCAAAATGATGATCATTAATAATAAGCATACATTATTTATAATAATAATAATAATAATAATAACAATAATAATAATAATAATAATAATAATAATAATAATAATAATAATAATAATAATAATAATAATAAACAAAACTAGTAACTTATTAAAAATTTTTGGGTCTATTTTATTTTTCAACATTAATAACATGCGCAAAAAGACTCTATGTTTAATAAAGTCAATTTAATAAATTAATTATTAGTTAATACAAATATTATAATCATCACTGCCAAAAATTATAATCATTGATGATGAGAATATACATTATTATTATTTATTAACAATATTCTTCTTATTATTATTCAGTCATTCATTTTCTTTCGGCTTAGTCCGTTCATTAATCAGGGGTTGCCACAGCGGAATGAACCGCCAACTTATCCAGCATATGTTTTTACGCAGCAGATGCCCTTCCAGCTGCAACCCATCTCTAGGAAACATCCATACACAGTCATTCACACACATACACTATGGTATGGCCAATTTAGCTTATTCAATTCACCTGTACTGCATGTCTTTGGACTGTGGGGGAAACGGGAGCACCCAGAGGAAACCCACGTGAACACGGGGAGAACATGCATTATTATTATTATTATTATTAATTATACTTAATGTCTTGACTACAACAAAAAACTACTACTACTACTACAAATAAAAATTAAATAATAATGTATTCATGTCTTTTGGCTCATACTTGGCCACTGTTCTGCTTTTGAAACTGAATATTCTGCTTTAAAGCAGGTTGCAAATGTCAATTCTGACTTCAACTATGTGACTGACTTCCCTAACTCAATACAGCTTAGTTTTTCAACAAGTAAAGGTGAAAAATCCAGATATTGTAGAGGTTTCCGAATATTCCATCTCATTTTAGGACACCAGCAATGAAGCCATTTTTACTAGTTGATGTGTCCATCCATGGCCAATATCGCACACACAGTGGTTACGCTAACGCACCAAACATGACAGAAAATCATTAGCCACCATTGGCTGTTAACTGTCATATGAAGATTGAAGAAGCAGTGAAGCGTTCAGTTTTGTGTGGCAGTTAAACATCCGCCGAGACCCATGATGAGACACCTTACAGTAAAGCCACCAAGAAAAAGCAAAACCAGTCCAGATCTGACACTGGGGTCAATTCAGCCATATGGTGTGCGATTTATACCAAAGAAACTCTGAATGCCAGCTGATAGTGCCGGGATACAAGGTGTGCTTGCTAGACACAAAGAGAAAGTCAACACTTTGAGGGCACGAAAGAGGAAACTGTAACTTCTCCACATTTCAGTAATCCTGGTCCCATGGTGGTTTAAAGAGAGAGGATTTGCCTTGCAGACCGTTAGACGAGTGCATGCTTGTGGAAAGAGTCTCTCTGACATTACTCTCCATATTTGAGTCTCAGTTCTTCCAGAGATAGAAACAGAGGGCAAATAGGTGGCTGTTTTAATATTATTATTATTTCAATACTATATCATTATAGTATATATATCTATATAAATATATATATAAATATATATATATATATATATATATATATATATATATATATATATATATATATATATATATATATATATATATATATATATATATATATATTCAATACTTTATTAATAATATCATTATTTTTGTACATTTATATTGTAAAACATGTTACCATTTTGCTAATTAACTGTTGATTATAAGTATAAATATATACTGGTGGTAGCTATGAGTTGTACAACATCTGTTGTTTAATTATAGATATTCAATTTAATTAACCTGTTTGATTGCATCTTTAACCTGAAATGCAATAAAAAAAGCAAGAAGAAAAGAAAAATAATAGTAATAACCCATTTCGTTGTATTTATTAACTGAAAATGCAAATACAATAATAATAATAATAATAATAATAATAATAATTATTATTATTATTATTATCATCATCAACAAGAACAACCCAATGCATCGATTAACTAAAAATAAAATAAATAATAATAATAATAATAATAATAATAATAATAATAATAATAATAAACTATTATTAAGTTGCATCTATTACCTGGAAATTCAAATAATAATAACAATAATAATAATAATAATAATAATAATAATAATAATAATAACCTATTATTAAGTTGCATCTATTACCTGGAAAATCAAATAATAACAATAATAATAATAATAATAATAATAATAATAATAATAATAATAATAATAATAATAATAATAATAATAATAAAAATAATGCCTCAATCACATTAGCAGCAACTTTGTAGCTGCCTGTCGCTCTGGGTGGCAATCAGGTTTGTGTAGGTCTACAGCACAGAGAATACAACCGGCCTGCAGGAGCTGATAGAGGACCACGGAGCTCTACTGGTGCTCCTATTGGCTATCACTCAAGAAAGTTGCCTTTTCATTTGCATAAAGTTGAAGGATTCTAAAATTTGTCGCTTTGCTAAACACGCCCACCTGGTCGCAAACGGTCAGAGTCGCTTGCGTAGACGGATGTTGCCAAAAGTCACTTACTTTCTGTTGAAATGAACAGCCGCTCGACTCTGTGAGTTGGCGAGATTTTTCATTCATCACTGATTTTTTTTTTAAAGAAATCAAATCTAAAATGTGGCGAATTTATAGTGGAGCGACAGTTCACCAGAAGAGCTTAAGCTGGCTGACTGACTGAAAATTCAAAGTCTGTGTTCACAGTACCCCCTTTATTAATGGCATGATGTAGGGCTGTATACGGTGCTCAGCATAATTGAGCACATCCCATTTTGAAAACGAATATTTTCATCCATTTCTCAGTAAATTTTGGTGCATTTAAACAAAACAGATTTATTAAACAGATATATTTATTAAAATAATATTTTAGTCAGCAAACATATTTAGAAAGTTAAAGATAATAGAATTAAATTCAAACCAAATATTGCAAAGATAAATTACAACATACAAAATTTCAACTAAATTTTTCAATTTTTTTTGCCTCTCTTGATTTTTCCTCTTGTTTAAATTTGTTTTTAATATTTTTCTATAACATATAAATTTGGCTGTACTAGTTTTTGGACCGTTATCGCAAGTCATTTTGTTAGATGAGCTCCAGATTTGGCTTCAGTGCTGACTAATCTAATGTATATGCACAAATACAATATTGTATAGTTTCCTATTAAAAATATTAATTTAAAAGAGAGATTTGTGAGGAGTGTACTTATATAAGATAAGCACTGTATATCAATATATTGCAATATATTGTTTCAGCATCGATATCGCAATGTGTGTGTCTGTAATAGTCACATCGCAGGATTAGATTATTATAAAGATTAAAGGTCCCATGAAATTAAAATAACTCTTTTGCAAATTAGTGTTAGTATTGTCCATTTTCAAGATATCTAGTAGCTAGTGCAGGCATGGGCAAACTTGATCCTCGAGGGCCGGTGTCCCTGCAGAGTTTTGCTCCAACACTAATCAAACACACCTGAACACCCTAATTAGTGTCTTTAAGATCACTCGAAAGCTACAAGCAGGTGTGTTTGATTAGGGTTGGAGCTAAACTATGCAGGGACACCGGCCCTCCAGGATCGAGTTTGCCCATCCCTGAGCTAGTGTGCTCCAAAACAGTGACAAAATTCGGGTTTAAAACTGATATAAACATGTAAAGCTTGTAGTTTGTCACTTCCACCCAAATGGATCAACGGTTTTACTCACGTCACCTCATACCAGTTTCTCATCACATCATAACCAATCAAATATGCTAAATGACTAAATACTCTCTGGTGTGCTAAATACTCTCTAGTGTCTAACATGCCCCGCCCCCTTCAAGCTTCTCATTTGCTTTTCATTTGATGCACTTGAGCTCAACCACTCTCACTGGCGGAGCGGTGATAAAACAAACACTATTGGCTGTTTTTTTTTTTTAAAGGGGAGGAGCTACACTATGTCCCAGCCTCTCTTCGTGTTTCGGTTGAGATCACGTCAAAGATCATTAAATATAATTATTTTTTAATAATTTATAAAATGATGACCATACTATTTTACATTTGGTTGTTCAATATTTCTACCATAAAGCACTGTTTATTTATTTAATTATTTATTTATTTATTTATTTTTGCTTGTAATTTATTATAATTTATGCGGACCCACTGCATAGAAAAGGACTAGACCATCCCAGTGGATTTAAAATAATGAAATCTTTCCAAATTGAGCTGTTCAATGCATCTGCTAAAATTATATTCATATCGCAATAAATATCTTAGTAAAACCAAATATGACAGATTTTTCCAATATCATGCAGCCCTAGCAAGACAGTTTATCACAATCGCTTGAGCTGGCTTACTGAAAATTAAAAGTTCTTGCAAATATACCCAATTCTCTCCATCTTACAGGAAAACCACCATCATAGGTGTACAAGAAGAGGAAAAGAGCAAAACTAGTCCAGATCTGACACCGGGGTCAATCCAGCCATACGGTGAGTGTGATTTATACCAAAGAAACTCTAAATGCCAGCTGATAGTGCCGGGATACAAGGTGTGCTTGCTGGACACAAAGAGAAAGTCAACACTTTGAGGGCAAAAAGGGGAAACGGTACAAGTTCCTTCCCCAATCGCAATCCTCCAAAGAGGATTTGCCTAGCAGACCATTGGACGAGCGCATACTTGAGGAAAGAGTCTCTCTGACATTACCCTCCATGTGCGAGTCTCTATACAGTAATGAAAGGCCGTTTCCAGGCTTTTCTCCATTCTGAGCCGTGTAGAGATTCTCCACTGAGCTCCCCTGAGCCCTATCAGCTCCTCCAGAGAGAGAAGCAGAGGAAAAGACACACACACACACATATATAGATAGAGTTCGGTGCAGTCCTCCAGGGATTGACCGGTCTGTCTGCGCTCACTGAATACAGACGCTGTTATTCCGGCTGCAGCTTCGTGTTCATTAAGGTCATTACTGGAAAATGTTTTTCTTGGGGTTTTCAAAGTGGGAAAATCGTGAGTTGGAAAAGCTCGAAAATCGTCAAATTACAAATTGAGCCGGCACCTCAATTATTTGCTTCATTTGATAATAACGTGTGGTTAATTATTCAAAGAGGTTAATTAAAAAAACGAGCTTCATGAAACTGGAATGAAAAAAAAAAGCACAGAGGGGCTGCTAATGTTTCCCTCCCGCTTGTGTCCGACTTATGTGTGTGTCTGGGCTAAATATTTTTGACAATTGAGGACTAATTAATATAAATATTAAGAAATATTGCATCAACACTCATAGGTTTACTCCGTCATGTGTCTTGGGTGATATTTGGGTTCACCGTGACATGCACAGGTATGTTATTTTACTCTTGTGTAATTTACTGTATGTCTGAAGAGCAACATTTATAAATAACTGCAGATCTTGTTCTATTTTTAATTAATTATTTATGACATTGCTAATTATTATTATTATTATTATTATTATTATTATTATTATTATTATTATGAATAATGTGTATATTATCAATGATGATATAGCGATGATGACATACATTTAAAAAATATGTAATAGTTAAAGATGCAGTAGGTGATTATCTTCAGAAACTTTTTCTTGTGCTGGTTGAAAGTCTCTTCCCAGTCCAATAGCAATGACTAAAGTAAATGATCTAAATGTATTTATATGTAATTTTATATTCTGGGTAAGGCTTAAGTCTGTCAACAAAAGTAGATTTGGGTCAACGCCAAATAGCCTAGTGGTTAGTGCGTCAACATATAGCACCCAGGTGCTCGTGGCGACCCGAGTACGATTCCTGGCTTGAGGTCCTTTGCCGATCTTTCCCCTCTCTCTGCTTTCCATACTTTCCTGTCTGTAAATCTCCACTGTCTTATCAATAAAGGTGAAAAAAAAAATAAAATAAAACAAGATTTGGACTTCTGTGCATCTCTGTTTACGCATATCCGTCATTAGTGCGTGCACGCCTGTATGCGCGCCGCATTCACGTGCATACGAGACAATCAAACGCTGAATTATAACTTGTTCAAATCCTGAATCAATATTGGAGTTATTTTTGGAGAAAGGATGACACCATGGCTGAAGTATTTCTGTTAGACAGGTAATGTTATGTTTTAAACTATTTTAGTCCCAAAAAGCTGATGTAGAATGTGTTATGAATGGGTTATATGCACAGAAGTGTTGTTCAGCAACTGAAATCTTCCGGCGATAGATTGATGTGGCTATTTTCAGTTTCATAAGGGACCTTTTACAGCATGGATTACGTAGATTTTTATTTAGTTTAACAACAAAACATCAGTAAATAGCGCTATTCCTAGCCTGCTTTATATTCACATTGGTTTATTTTTGATCAATGATAGCCTGTGACGCACCCCCTATACAGTTCACCGCTACTCTAAATATTCCCTCTGAAATGGCATGTAAGTGTGGCTTAGTAATACAGTAAGTGTAATTCCTACACAAAGCCGGCCAAACACTAACTACATTGCTACCTGGCGAATGACATGGACTGGGTTGTCTGCTCTCATATCGCGGTGGGCGCGTTCGCGATTTCAGCAGGCGTGGCTTTGAAACAAAGTTCCTCCCCTGCCGTCCAAAGATAACATGCTAACCGGTTAGCATTTTGGCAGATCACCTACTCCACTTTTAACTATTATTAATAACAATTAACAAACTAACAACGAATTTATTAATTACTTAATTAAGCATGGCATTTTTTTGGGCATGTTATTAATCTTGTAAGAAATAAATACATACAAATTAATAAATAATGAATAAAAATTAAATATAACATTTATAAAGTTACTAGGTTAATAATAATAATAATATTAATAATAAAAATAAATAAATAATAAGCACCCAGAAGAAACCCACGCAAACACGGGAAAAACATGCAAACTCCACACAGAAATGCAAATTGGCCCAGCCGGGGCTCAAACCAGCAACTTTCTTGCTGTGAGGCGATCTTGCTACCCACTGCGCCACCATGACGCCATATTAAACAATTACATTTATTTATTTGACTTGACTGCTTTTAAATTGCATCAAGTGATGAATGGCATGATTATATCTATTTAACAGTGATGATAAAATTCCTCATCCAATAAAATGCCCAATCCAATTTCCACCATCTAAACATGCAGTCCTGTAAGTGCTGTAAAGAAAACGCTGTGTTGTTATTGGTGTGTTTTTGTGAATGCGAGTGACAAACAGGAATGTTAAAAAAAAAAACAGCTCAGTCCCACTGGAGAGTGTTGACGTGAGCCCTACGGGCCATTATAATGGGACCCGAAGCGATCCCTCAGCTTGTTTTATTTACTCCGAGCGCCGTGTCCGTCTCGCTGATGTGTCTGCAAGAGCTGGGGAAATAAAGCTGTTCCTCTTTTTATGGCTGCCGGTACCGTTTACGGCTGATGTGTCCTAACCGCCAGCCGATGCTATTTATCTGCCTGCAGACGTCCAGCCATTCCCCTGTGCAGTATTTCACCTCCAGAGCCCATTCCTCAACTCCAGTGTGTGCACAAGAGTGTGTGTTTGGGATTCGCAGGCTGAATTTCAGCACATCTGAAGAGATTTTTAGATGATCGCTGAATGATAGAAAGGTTAACAGATTGAAAATGCTTAATAGAAGGTGGGAAAAGGTTTCTGGTGTTGTGATTAAAGCTAAGTATTGATTAATCGCTATTATTATTAATTAAGTATTAATTGCTTTATTTACTGACAATAATTATTGGCCAATAATAATAATATAATAATAGTAATAATAATACCACCACCACCAATAACAACAACAACAAAAACAACAACAATCATCATCATCATCATCATCATTATTATTATTATTATTATTATTATTAGTGTTGATGGTATTATTATTATTATTATTATTATTATTATTATTATTATTATTATTATTATTAGTATTATTATTATTATTTTATATTATTAATTTTACTAACATTATTGATATTAACATTGATATTAATATTAAAATAACAATAATCTGTTGTGTAATTTTTGTTTTCTTCTGAGTAAAATAATTAAATAATTTCCAAAATATTATTAAATCTGTAATAACAATAATAACAATAATAATAATAATAATAACAATCATCATCATCATCATCAAATAATGATAATATGCAATGAAATGAAAAGAATGCAATAATTATACCAACAACCTAGAAATGTTTCACACACTATTACTATTATTATTATTTTTATTATTATTATTATTATTATTATTATTATTATTATTATTATTATTATTATTATTATTGGTGGTGGTATTATTATTATTATTATTATTATTATTATTATTATTATTATTATTATTATTAAATATTGTCAGTAAATAAAGTGATTAATCTTAAAGTCAGTACTTCGCTTTAGTTGAACCGCCAGAAACCTTTTCCCCCCTTCTAAGCATTTTTAATCTGTTAACCTTTCTATCATTCAGCGATCATTTAATTAATTTATTAATTTATTTATTAATTATCAATAATTATTATGATATTTTTTGTGCAGAATTTTAAGCCCGGTTTTATTCTGATAAATGACTCTGTTTTATATATATATATATATATATATATATATATATATATATATATATATATATAAAACAGAGTCATTTATCAAAATAAAACCGGGCTTAAAATTCTGCACAAAAAATATCATATATACACATATACATGATAAACATGATAAACTACTACATAAAAATAAATAACATTTATAAATATATTATTAATAACAAATATGAAAATATAAATCAATTTAAAAATGCATAATTCTCTATAATTAAAATAAATCTTATCAAATATTTAATATTTTCTTTTAAATTTTTACTGACTTGAATAATAAATACAATACAAACAAATCGCTTTGCTATTTAAAAAATAAATAGACCAAATATAGCATTTTTCCCCCAAAGCATCATGAAAGCGTGTGCTTGTTTTCTCATCTCTCCCCTCCCCGTCTCCAGCCGTTAGAAACTGACCAGGGTCTCTCATTTTTTTTGGACTAAAATATTTTCATCATGGGCTAGCAGCACCCCTTTCATGCTTTCTCCTGCAGAGTTCATATAGACATGCTTGGTTTAAACCACCTTATTAAAGAACAGACAAAAAATAAAAAAGGAGAAGGAGGGTGTGCATATGAAGAAAAAAAAAAAACGAAATGCAAAAAAAAAAAAAAAAGACGCCTGGGCCTGCAGTAAATCCTGACACTTCCACGCACACTTGAATTTGGTTTCAAACACTTGTCTTTTGGCACTATAATAGATGTCAGCTCCTCTGATGTTGTGCTAGCAGGAGGCTGAATAAGGTCTCACTCTTGTGTGCGTTTTGAAGCTAAAAGTCGACGCGACTCTTGTGTTGTGGCGTATCAAACAGAAAAGAGACACTGCATCACCTGCCGGGATCTTCAAATCACTTGTCCAACACATTTCCCCCTATTAGTGCTTCACTCCCACGCGGGTTTGAAGATGCAGACGGCTCTTTCTCGGCGTCTCTGTGTTCAGCTGATAGATCTGCTTTTATTACGTGCACAGCTTATACACAACTAATACACAAACGTGGCTTTGGTGTTTAGTCAGCTGCTGATTTAATGCTGTGTTTACAGCTGTTTGAGATGCTGTAAGAAGCAGGGAGGATGATCCAAATACAGTAGTAGATATTTTTTGATGCATGTTTTTTATTTTTGTGGGAGTCCTGAACAGATAAAGGAGTCTTAGATTAGAAGATATTGTACAAATAATAGCAACCTAGTCTATATTATCTAGTTTAGTCTATTATAATGTAATGTAATATAATTTTACTATTACATTGTAATGAATGATTGAGCTAGCGTGCATGTTTTGTTTTTTTGATGATGTTTGAAGGTGATGAAGGTTTGAGCCTCTGAGCCTATTTTCAGTACTTCCTAATAATTTAATGTAACTGCAAGTAAAAGGCAATCTGAAAGAAAATGGATAAAAATGGGTCAAATGTAATAAAATGTAATAAAAATGTAATACTGTACGTAAAATGTAATAAAAATAACTTAAAAAAAGAAAAATGAAAAATAATCAATTATAAAAATAACTAATAGTTAATAATTCATGATAATTATATAAAAATTAAAATCATACTTTAAAAAAATATTTATTTTTTTACTTGTTTTACTTTATTGTTTTTCCTTATCCAAATTAAGACATCTATTAATCAAGATATTGTAAAATAAATAAATAAAAATATAAAATAAATTATAATAAATAAATAAATAATGATAATAATAACATTAATAATTAACTAACAGTCAAGATTATTCCTAATAATTTAGTGTCTTAGGCCTGGTTTAATTCTGATAAAGTACTCTGTTATAAATATACAGTTGAAGTCAGAATTATTAGTCCCCCTTGATTTTTTCTGCCTAATTAACCTAGTTAAGCCTTTAAATATCACTTTAAACTGTATAGAAGTGTCTTGAAAAATATCTAGTCAAATATTATTTACTGTCATCATGGCAAAGATAAAATAAATCAGCTATTAGAAATGAGTTATAAAAACTATTATTTTTAGAAATGTATTGAAAAAATCTTCTCTCCGTTAAAAAAAAAAAAATTGGAGAAAAAAATTAAACTAAATAATTCTGACTTCAACTGGATATAACATGTTAAATCACTAAAAAATAATAAATTAATTTTATAAAAATATCATAACATATAAATATTTATAAATTAATAATAAAAATGCACAATTCCCTATAATTCAAATAAATCTAATAATAAAAAAACATTAATAATAAACTAATAGACATGATTATTATAATAATTATTTGCTATTGCTAATAATTTAGTGTTTTAGGCCTGGTTTTATTCTGATAAAGTACTCTGTTATAAATATATATAACATGATAAACTACTAAATAAAAAATAAAAAATTATAAATATATTATAAATAACAAATATATAATTATAAATTAATAATAAAATAAAAACTGCATAATTCCCTATAATCAAAATAAATCTAAGAATAAATAATAAATGACAATAATAATAAACTAATAGTCATGCTTATTGTAATTATTATTCACTATTGATAATAATTTATTGTTTATTAAATACAATAAATAGTAAGAAATAAACTCAATTAAATAATACTACATCTACAAATGAATAAATAAATAATATAAATTGAAATTTGGTAAAAATTAAATAGTAAAATAGATCTAAAACTCAACTATAGAATCAAATATAAAATTATTTATATTATAATAAACAAAAATTCAAATAAACAATAACCAAAAATATAAAAATAAACATGAAAATAATAAATGTAAACATTAACACGCAAATGTAATTAATTATTAGTCAAATACCACTAAAATATATTTTAAATAACTGAACTGTATATTAAATAAATAAATAAATAAATAAATAAATAAATAAATAAATAAATAAATAAATAAATAAATAAATAAATATGGTAAGAAGAAAAGTACACTGAAAAAAAAGATTCATTGCATTTACCCAATTTTTTGAGGTAGGCAGTTGTAAACAATTTATACAGGCTGAATTTAAGCAAACAAATTAAGTTGAACATTACTAAATTTAAATTGTTTAAATGCAGCCCATGTAAATTGTTTGCAATATTTTTTTCACTGTGGTAAGTTATTATATCTTGTCCCGCATCTTTCTGAACACAATCTATTTATCCTATAGATACACTATTGTCCTGTATACAGGGGTGTGTGTATGTGTGTGTGTTTCTCCTAGAAGCACGTGGGCACTGGAGGTGTGTGTTTTGGGGGTGAGTGTAATCGGAGTAGATCATGTTTTCCAGACCTCAGATGAAGAAAAACAGCTCTGGCAGTCTGCCGTTTCATCTCCTGCACTGGGGTCCAAAACAAAGAGAAGATGATTGATTGGATGATGAATAATTTAGAGGCGAAGAGCAGCGGGACGAGCAGCACAAGCATGAGTTTGCCCCGCTCCGACTCGCTCCTTAAAGATCGCATTACAACTAAAACTTGCCCCTGATTATACTAATGCACGTCACCGCTCATTTGACAAACTGATAGATGGAGAAAGAAGGGAGTCCAAACAGAGCGGATACTTTCATGTTTCATAGCACTTGTGGAAACATGTCCATATACAGTAGAAGAATTATTAGCCCCCCTGATATTTTTACCACCAATTTTCTTTTTAACGAAAAGAAGATTTTTTTCAACACATTTCTAAACATAATAGTTTTAATAACTCATTTCTAATAACTGATTTATTTTATCTTTGCCATGATGACAGTAAATAATATTTGACTAGATATTTTTTAAGATACTAGTATTCAGATTTAAGTGACATTTAAAGGCTTAACTAGGTTAATTAAGGTTAATTAAGATAATTAGGAAAGTCATTTAATAACAAAATTTGTTCTGTAGACAATTAAAAAAAAAAAAATATATATATATATATATATATATATATATATATATATATATATATATACATACACGCACATATACATACACACACACACACACACACACACACATATATATATAAATATATAAATATATAAATATATATATATATATATATATATATATATATATATATATATATATATATATATATATATATATATATATATATATATATATATATATATATACTCAAATCGGTTTCCTCAAACGGTTTGAGTTGCCTTCACTTATTGGGTTTTACAGTACTCAGTTGGTTTGGGTTAATTTCATTTACTGGGTTTTACTGTGCTCAAATTGCTTTATTAAATTAAATGGATTAAGTTCACACTACTCATTAGGATTCGTTTTTGAACCTAAATGGTTTGTTGCAATCGGTTTCCTCAAATGGTTTGAGTTACCTGAACTTATTGGGTTTTACAGTACTCAGTTGGTTTGAGTTAAATTTCATTTATTGGGTTTTACTGTGCTCAAATTGCTTCCTTTACTCAAATGGATTGAGTTCACATTACTCGTTAGGATTTGTTTTTGAACTTTAAGGGTTTGTTGCAATCGGTTTCCTCAAATGGTTTGAGTTGCCTTAACTTTTTGGGTTTTACAGTGTATTTCAATAATATTCATTCAGGTAAACAATCTTATTTATGTAGAAATAAACACTTATTTGACCTTTACTTAATAATATATCTAATGTAGTGCATCACATTTTTTATTCTGGCAAAGACTGTTATGCAAAGTTATCAATATTGCATTAAAGTTACACATTTTATTACTTATTCAAGTATTTTTTTTTATTATATATGAGCAACCCTTATCCTTTTGGCAAAGCAAAGCAAAGCAAAGCAAAGCAAAGCAAAGTAAAGTAAAGTAAAGTAAAGTAAAGTAAAGTAAAGTAAAGTAAAGGTTTATTATAAAAAAAAATTCATTAGTATTATTAGGTGAAACCTGAAAACTGCATGCAATAGATAGAGCAGGTAGGTAAAAAAATAAAATAATAAAATAAAATAAAATAAAATAAAATAAAATAAAATAAAATAAAATAAAATGAAATAAAATAAAATAAAATAAAATAAAATAAAATAAAATAAAATAAAATAAAATAAAATAAAAATAGGTGACCTAGTTTATCATCTGACATTTGATAAAAAAAAAAAAAAAAAAAAACGCTAATTATAATAAAAAGACAGAGTGGCACTTTGGGATTAAAGAATTCGTGTGCAGCACAACATGAACTTCCAGATCCAGCGTACCTGCTTGTACTCAAACAGAATCTATTTCTACAGATCTTTTTTCAGCTGAGGTGGGCTCTTCATTACGCCTCTCTTTAATGTTTGAACATATTTAATGAACATGCACACTGAATGAGCATAGATGTAAATGAGCACTTCTTTAAAAATCCAGCAGGTCTAGTTGACTGCAGTTTCTCTACTGAGCACAGGGGGCGCTAAGGTGATGCTATTTAAAGCCACACCAAATGAAGAGGAGACACACAGAGGGTTTTGTCCCCCTCAATATCAACTCTCGTGAAATTTCATTTGGATTGTAAATGTACAGTAATTTACTGTCATAAATGTGTAATGGGCCCCTGAATCCACAGACATTGTGCTGGCTAATCAACTCATTTGAAAATGAATAGAGATCTATTAAGAAAGAAGTCAGCATTTTGGTTGATTGTAAAGGGGCTTTTTTGGTGAAAAGCCAGGAGTTTTTTTTTTTTCAGGTGGGATCATTTTTTGTACAGGTCTCATTTATGAGCAATTTACTTTAACAGCCAAATCATAGTTCAAATATATGTAATCATTTTAGGGAAAACAAACAAAATATATAATAATTATTTATATTAGTGAGTTATTGAGTTATAAAGAATTCAGTTTTATTTATTTAGTTTTATTTTATTTACATAGTTACAAAGCTATATGTGTGTAAAAAGAGACATATTTTGGTGACTGTTCTAAATTTATTTTTTCCAAAATGATTTTACATAGACAAAGCGCACATTAATAAGGATGTGTGTAAAATAATGTCCCATAATCATTCAGACTAACAACTCAGACACTTTTTTCCCCAAAGCAACTTACACTGAATTGGTACACATTTTAACAGTTCTTTTAATCATTTTCTTGATAATTCATAATCTTCAGGGAATATAAATGACACAGTTCAACCTCTGACTCTAAACTAAACTGTCTGACCAAACCCAACTAAACTAAGCTAAACTAAACTAAACCTAACCAAACTAAAACTAAAATAACCCAATCTAAAACTAAGATAATCTAAAACTAATCTAAAAATAAAACTAAACTAAACTTAAACTAAATTAAAACAAACTAAACCAAACAAAACCAAACAAAAAACTAAACTAATCTAAAACTAAATCTAACAAAACTACACTAAACCAAAACTAAAGTAAACTAAAATAAACTAAAGCTAAACTAAACCCGCCCAGACCAGATCAAACCAAATCCAACTAAACTAAACCAAACAAAAACTAAACCCGACCAGATCAAACTAAACTAAACTAAGCCAAACTAACACTAAAACTAAACCAAACCAAACATAAACTAAACCAAACCAAAACTAAACTAAACCAAACTAATGTATACTAAACCAAACTAAACTAAACTAAACCAAACTAAACTAAACTAAACTAAACTAAACTAAACTAAACTAAACTAAACTAAACTAAACTAAACTAAACTAAACTAAACTAAACTAAACTAAACTAAACCAGACCAAACTAAACTAATGTAAACTAAACCAGACCAAACTAAACTAATGTAAACTAAACTAAACTAAACTAAACTACACTAAACTAAACTAAACCAGACCAGACCAGACCAGACCAGACCAGACCAGACCAGACCAGACCAGACCAGACCAAACCAAATTAAACTAAACTAGACCAGACCAGACCAGACCAGACCAGACCAGACCAAACCAGACAACACCAGACTGTTAAAAATGCAATTGAGCTAACAAATAACTAAAAAGAAAACACTAAAATGCTAGATAGATCATAAAGACAGACAGACAGACAGACGAACACAAAGAGAAGATACCTTGAAAAATGTTGAAAACCTGTAACCACTGACATCCATAGGCACCCAATCTGTTTTGGGGGAACTATCCCTTTAAAAACTGTCAATCGTTGACCCTGTACATTTTTTAGATATGCATTCATAACCTCATCTACACAATTAAGCTCAAAACTTAAAAAACTGAAAAAAATAAACGTGACAGCAACACAACTCCACAACATGTCGCTAAAAACAGCACTATGCTAATATCCCAAGAGGCAATCCACAGTAAAAACATGTAATCAAATTGAATTTTGTGACCAAGTGGTGTGTAATGGAAAGATTGCTGGATGCAAATCACCTGCGCTCCCAGTCAGAAATCAAGTGGCGCGTGTACATGTGTGTGTGAGAGAGAGTATAATTCACCCCCTGGTAAGAGGAAATTCACAACGGTGAGGGTGAATCAGTGTCGAGGCGAATGATTGAGCCCTTTTCCTCAGATCCCGCCATCGACGTACAAATGAACAGCTTGGAGGTGAGATTCCCGGTGAGGAAGAGGCGCTATCACACCGCTCGTCATTACCCAGAAAATACTAACTCCGAGTGTCCCGTTCCAGGCTCATAATGGCCTCCAGGACAGACCGAGATGGAGCCCTGACAGACTGAGCTCTTTTTCTTTTTTTATTCTGTCACTGTCTGTGGTCCTGCATGGGCGACGGTGTGTGATATGAAGTGGACGAGCATCCAAAAAAAAATAAAAAAGTAATGACTGAAGGCTCATCTATCATTGGAAAAGCACTGCTGTGTTTCTGGTTGCGGGGCGGTGAGAGTTGGAAGGTCATAGTAATTAAGAAAGACCTGCCTTTGAGGTTAGGATATCTGTGCCTGTCTACCTTCAAAAGTCCTTTTAAAAGTACATTTAATGGTGTATTTTGGGTGTGTTGAGTGAGTTTTGTGTTTATTAATGTAATGCTGGTGAAGCTTCTGCTTTGAATGAGTTATACTGTGCACTGTAATAAAATGTCCGGTAATTACCAGTTAAGTAATTAAGTGTTTTCTGTTCATTTTTGGCTGTAAATAAGCATTACATTATGGGATGTTGATCTCTGTCCACTTTTGATGTTGAAAACTAAACTCTATAGTTTAACTAAGTGATTTTTATTGAAATTGTCATTTTAGAAATAATATAATGTATAAGAAATAATATTTAGAGAGAATTATGTCTGTAAAATAACAGAAAATGTACTGGCAGTTTATTACGAGGTTTTTGTAGTGTAATATACAACACCAACTCAGACAATATTTCACTTTAAAGATTAAAAATGTTACTAAAAGTCACTTTTTTGAGCTTTTCAAGGTTAAAAGTTGTCGGAAGAAAGATCAAGGTCCCATAATGCAATTTAAAAGCATAAATAAATGAGACAAAATAAAAACATGAATCACAAAACTATATAAATACAAATAAATAGAAAATAAAGTAAATAAATACAAGTTGGAAGAATCTTGTTCGACATATGCCTGACATCATTTCTTTTATGCTTTGGTAAATAAACTGAATCAGATTGCAGTGCTTCTATGAGAAAACTGTATGATATTCAGTTGTTTTGCTGCATAAATATTACAAATAAGTGAATGTTTACTCACCCGCTTGTTGTCTTTGTTTGTCTGTGAAACACAAAAGAGAATGTTTAGAATGCTGATCCAGAAATCCCCAATAGAATATAATAGAAGTATCACTAAAATAATTAAAAAAGTATCATTAAAACAATCTAAAGAAAGTTCACTGAAATTCCAAGTCTTCCAATTCCAAGAATTGGGAAATTCCAATTTCTTCCAACTTGGAAGAAATTCCAAGTTGAAATTCCAATTCCAAGTCTTCCAAATAATATTTACTAGATATTTTTCAAGACACTTCTATTTAGCTTAAAGTGACTTTTAAAGGCTTAACTAGGTTAATTAGGTTAACTAGGCAGGTTAGGGTAATTAGGCAAGTTATTGTATAACAATGGTTTGTTCCGTAGACTATCGGAAAAAATATAGGGGCTAAAAATTGTCCATAAAATGGTGTTTAAAAATTAAGAACTGTTTTTAATATAGCCAAAATAAAACAATTAAGACTTTTTCCAGAAGAAAAAATATTATCAGACATACTGTGAAAATTTCCTTGCTCTGTTAAACATCATTTGGGAATTATTTAAAAAAGGAAAAAAAATCAAAGGGGGGGGCTAATAATTCTGACTTCAACTGTACAAATCAATTGTGTTTGCAATTATTTTACATCATAAATGCAAAAAAAAAAAAAAAAAATAGGAGATTAGGGGCAAAGATGCACATGCATTTTACAATACGACTCATAAGAATCTATTGAGTGGCTTCAGAACATAGTGTACAAGTTAAATAGGGAACTGTTATTATACATGCCCACTTAAAATGCATGAGGGGAAAAATGAGCAAAGGTTAAACAATACAACGCTGTCACAAACACACTGTAAGATCACATTTGTCTGTTCATGTTTCATCCTTTTACCTAATCTGATCAGATTTTCTGATCAGCATTTCATTTAACAATATAAAGTTACGTTTTAAGATAAATATAAATGATTTTAGCCAAAAAATTATATACATTCATAAAAACTACTTATTTCAGAATATGTACAAGAATATACAAGTAACATGGGCCTCTTTTATTATACAGTAAATACACACCTGAAAAAACTGAACTTAGCATTGAACCTAGGCATTGGACTGTTATACCGTGATTTGAAAAGGTAAAGGTTTTAAAACCACCAAAATTTTC
Source organism: Danio aesculapii (assembly GCF_903798145.1). Taxonomy (NCBI): domain Eukaryota; kingdom Metazoa; phylum Chordata; class Actinopteri; order Cypriniformes; family Danionidae; genus Danio; species Danio aesculapii. The sequence continues at coordinate 52,268,738 of NC_079438.1, forward strand.
TGTTATACCATTTCTAAGGTATGTGTATGCTTTAGAACAGTAGTATCTCCAGCAGAAAATATATCTAAAGATATCTAAATATCTAAAGAACACAGCAGAAGTCAATGATTTGTTTGAATTATTTAGCCTGACATGTTTACTGTTCAAAAATAAATGTTTCCCAAAATAAAATATATTGGCTGCATCCGAAATTGCCTACTACTCAGTACGTACAGCATTTGAATTTAAGACTTGACCATCAGAAAAGTATGTTCTATACAGTACGAACAGAAGTAGTATGAATGAAGCTTGGATGTACTAAGGATGCAATTTTGTCATTATCACATGACATACCCGCATCAGTTGCATCGTTTTACTCCCATACGTGCATCATATGTGCACTTCAGAATCTCACCGGAAGCAGTAGGTATTCCGGGTATACTTCTTGCATACAGTTTTTCAAATTCTGTGAATTTGAACATACCACTCGGCTCTTTTGGTCAATAATATAGAATCGAAGTATGTGATTTCGAACACAGTCACTGTGTTCAAAGCTGAAAAACAATCTTGTTTTGTACCCAGATATTTATAAAGAATATATTTTAGAGCAGTAATCACAATACCGTGAAATTGTGATATTTTTATCCAAGGTTATACCGGCATATGCCTAATTAAAGCATCAATAAAACATCATAAACAACCATATATTCACATTTTAACATGTTTATACTATGTTTATAAAAAATATTTGAATAAAATTATGTTTATAACAATATTTAATTTAGGTAAAAAAAAAAAAAGGTGTGTATGTATTTCAGATTTGTTTCTTTTACAGATTTTAAAACAACCTAAAAGTTGACATAACCTTTATATTGTTTCGCAATATAATGTACAAGTCATATGGGCCAATTTTACACACTGTAAAAAACGCTGGGCTTCACACACAATCAATTTGTGTTGGACAACATGAAGGAATTAAGTTAACTTAATTAAAGTAATTAAGTTAAGTTATTAGTTAAGTTAAGTCATTAGTTTTTACAATTTAAAGTGGATTAAGCATAAAGCAATTCATTTTGTCCTCCAAAAAACTCGTTTCAGCTCATTTTAAATACGTAGTTTGAACATGTTTTGATCTGGCAAGACATAAAGCTGAGCAAACAATGACAGAACTTGCATTAGCATTGTTGCTATAACCCAAAAAAGCAGTTTTATATCATATTGTTATTTAGACACAAACTACTGTACTATTACAAAAACACATTCATTTGAACCATACCGTTGAAATAAGGTGGCGCTGTTCATGTGGCGAAATGACGTTTCCAGCACTGTCGACTCGCTGAACAATCCCAGCTGCCGGCTCACTGTCACCCAACTCTCAGGTAATTTCTAGCTGAGGTCATTTTAACCTCTGAACACACACAGGTTACAGCTGAAGACTCTGGAAAAGCAATGATGGGAAGGGCAGTAAATACCAGTGGCCGTGAGGAACAGGGTAATTTTCCTCTGACAGGAATGAAACTGACATCATTCCAAAACAAAGAATGAGAACACAGAGTAATAAAAGACACGGCTTGTGGCCGGTCAAACAGTAAACTGAGCATTTCTACTGTTTAAGAAATGTTACTGAACCCAATTTCATTAAAGTACAAGTTGTCTGTCGAATTTAGCGCTCAGGTTTGTTCAATGACTGACAACTCTATTGAGCAATTGATTCTAAAATGAGATTACAGATGTGCCTGCGTTGGATTATCTGTATTGTATTATTGTGCAGCTAGTGAGTTTACTCTAAATAATAAAATAAGTAATTATCTTAAAACAATTTCACACTAGTCTTGTTAACACATGTAAATTACTGCAATTATATTTTCATAATGTTCATTCTGCAATGCCGTCTTCCTGTTTTCTTTATCTTACTTTAGTATCTCCTAGAAAGCTTTATTGTTATTATTGATTGTTCCTATTGTTTGTCTGTTTATTGCTGATACGTGCTTATTACAGGGATCAGTTGGCGGCTTGTTTACTTTGAATTAAAAGGAAATAAAAGAAAAGTTTCATTTATTAATTTGATAATTTCACATGTTAATTTGCCTCGTTCACTGTGTGCATAATAAACATGTTACATGAAAGACCCAACAGGAAAGCATTTAATAATATAAATAAAAACAGAAGTTATATAGATTAGTCTGTTTATATGCTTATAATTGATTCTTGATATTGTGTTTCACATCTTCAAGCATCAAGTAGTATTTGCTGTGAGTGCCAAAACCCCATTTTAGCATCACTGAGCGACTGAGAGAGAACTCCAAATGTGCAAAGCATGCTGGGAAGCCAAAAAGATGTTCAAGGATTACATTTAGCTCTAATATAACAAATAGCAATGCACCAAAGTTTCGAGCGCCAAACATTTTTGAACATAATGTTTGGATGGAAGGGAAAAAAAGGCCCAAGTTTTAATTTCAGTGTATCTATATATACAAGTAATTACCATTGATGCATGCCAAGAATATGCTAAATTTGTGTCAATTTTCTATTCATTTGCCTATAGATTTCTTGTAGTTTTTTTAACCTCTTAGCCAGCGTCAGGACGAGGACACACTGTGTTGTCTGTGTTTTCGAATAGATTACACCAAAACATCAGTATAAAGCTACAACCCTCAAGCACTGATTGTAACTAGTTGTTTTATAATTGGAAAGCTTATAAAGAATGTATAAGCTAAACCGTGTATGGAGTACACAGTGGAGTATGAAAAAATATTTTCAAGCATCAAAAGAAAGTAATCCAGCTTTACATTTGTTTTCATGCAAGGTGCCATTTACTAGTTCTGAGCAAAATATAATGGCTTCCATACATTTTACCCTAATTTACAAAAAACAAAATTACAATTGTTAGTTTATATTCAATCACTATTCTTAAAATGACTAAGTCTATCTATTTGTCAGGAAGAAGTTTGTTAATATTAAAAAATGCATTACAGTTTCGTATGGAAACTTCTACACTTTAAAAAGCGATTAGTTACCTTTAAAAAACTGAGGAAACCCAACTTGGAACAGTTAAATTGACTTATACTTTAGCTGCTTGTTCAAACTACTTATTTAAAATGAGTTGAAACAACAACATTTTAAGATTTGTTGGGGACAAAGTTTTGTTTTATGTTCAATCCACTTACATTTGTAAAAACGATTAAGATAATCTATTTGTTTTGGGACAACAAAATGGAATTTTGTGTGAAACCCTGCATTTTTTTCAGTGCAACTTCATTTTATAATTCAATTCAACTCAAGTCACCTTTATTTCTATAGCGCATTACAATGTAAACTGTGCCAAAGCAGCCTAACATAGAAGTTCTAGTAAATTGAAACTGTGTCAGTCCAGTTTACAGAGTTAAAGTTCAGTTTAGTTCAGTGTGGCTAAAATTTTACTCGCAAATTTATCAATGCTCAGCTTCACGAGTCCTAAACCAAGCAAGCCAGTGACTAGGAGCAAACTTTTGACGAAAAACCAATTGACGAAAAGTGAAGGAAAAAATAATGGAGAGAAACCAGGCTCAGTTGGGCACGACCATTTCTCCTCTGGCCAAACTTCTTGTGCAGAGCACAGTTCATGTACTTAATAAATTAAGGCAACACATTTACTCACTTTTTTAAAGTAAAGTCAGCTTATCACTTTTTTAAAGTGTATGGTAAAATATTTAATAATTACAGGTCAGAACATTTATTTTTGTTTATTGTAGGTTCTGTTAAATGAGAATGAAGCATTTTTTTTATAAATATTTTGACTTCATTTTGACAAAATGTCCACCTGAATGTGTTCAAATAACTTTTTATGTATATAAAATTACGTTTGTTTATTTTATTTGATGCCAAGACCAAAATTGACTGTCTCATCTTTGCTCAGTGATTCATAACTATGTAAGTAGACATTTATACTAACAGATTCCATCAGGACAGACAAATATATTTTTTTTTCTAAATAATGAAAGATGCATATTAGCCAAAACATCAACCATAAATCCAAAATCCAAATTAATTATGAATAAAAAAGTGCAGCATTAGTATACTTGAATACCTGCTTCAAAGCTGAAGGCACCGCGAGACTCCAAACAGCATCAGAGCGGCTGCGGCTGAAGTACTTTAACCGTCTTTCTCCTCAGTACTTTCACTGGTCAAAGAGAATGCAAATGACATGTCAGTCAAATCACCTCAGAGGCAACGGCTGCGTTTGGAGCCTGTTTAAAAGGCCAGACACATAACTATGGTTTACAACACTGTATGAGTAGGCAGAGAGAGAGACAGAAAGAGACAAAAAACACACTGCCGATATTTTTTGAAGCCGGCAGACGCTCCACATGGGGATTGCGAGCGCTCATCATGTTGTTTAGAGTGCATTAGCAGGCAGCGCTTCAGCCTCCTTTTTGCTCTAGTTTTCTTGTTGTCGGGGTGGAGTGTCCTGAGGCGATAACAGGAGCTTTCCCTCCCTCTCTTTTTCGATTCGCTGATACGCAGGGGCCTAATTTTCCATCAGCAAAGCATGAAATCGGCTGAGAATGCCACACAACAAGAGGCGCTTCAGCGTTGTTTTGTGAGTTTTGGCCTGTAAACAAAGTTGAATGAGAGTGAGTGGAAGTCAAGTGGACGTGTCTGTTGTTGGGTCTGTCTGGTGTGTAAAAGAAATATCGCAACTGATGGCACTTATCAAGAAATGGATTAGGATTTATTTAGATTTATTAAGAGTTAAGGATATGACAAAGCCTAAGTTAGGCTACAAAGTGATTGACTCCATGCTATTGTTGTTTTAAATATTCAGACACCTGATGGATGATGAAGTTGGAGAGAGAACTAAAATATCATAAAAATGGTCACACTTAGAATAATGGTTAGTGGTTCTCAACCACGTTCCTGGAGGACCACCAACACTGTATATTTTGGATGTCTCCTTTGTCTGTTTTGTCTTTCAGTCTCTGCTAATGAGCTGATGGTCTGAATCAATTCAAGTCATCTTTATTTCTATAGCACTTTTACAATGTATATTGTGTCAAAGCAGCTCAACATAGAAGTTCTAGTAAATTGAAACAGTGTCAGTCCAGTTTTCTGAGTTGAAGTTGAGTTTAGTTCAGTTTTGTTCAGTTCAGTGTGGTTTAATTTTCATGCTGAAAGTCCAAACGCTGAAGAGCAAATTCATCAATGCGCAGCTCCACAAGCCTCAAACCAAGCATGCCAGTGGCAAGCAACAAACTTCACGAATTGACGAAAGTGAAGGAAAAAACCTAGAGAAAAACTAGGCTCAGTTGGGCACGACCATTTCTCCTCTGGCCAAACTTCTTGTGCAGAGCTGCAGTCTAGGCGCCGGAGGCTGGAGAACCCTGGACATCCACCGCGGAGAAACAGGTGTGTTTGGTTAAGGAGACAAGGAAAATGTACAGAGCTGGTGGTCCTCCAGGTATGTGGTTGAGAAACACTGCATTAGTTAATGCTAGTTCATGTATTTACTAACATTAACTAAGTATGAAGAATCTTGTAAAGCATTTATTATTCATAGTTCAACAATAACTAATGCATTATTAAAATTCAAAGTTGTGCTTGTTAACATTAGTTAATGCACTGTAAGTTGACATGAACTAACGTTATTTAACTTAAATAACATTAGCCAGTGTTACCAAAGTTAAAAAAAAACGGAATAAATGTATTACTAATTGTTTGTTTATGTAGAGTAATTACATTAATTAACATTAACTAATGGACCATTAAGTTTATTACTATAGAGTGAGGCAGTAATACTGTGATTTTTATAGTGGTTTAAAACTACTTTCCTATTTTCATACACTTTGAGTGTTTTTTAGCAGTTGTTACTCCAGTCTTCAGTGTCATATCATCCTTCAGACATCATTCTAATACTGAATACTGATTTAATGCTCAAGAAGTCTAATATTATATACATTTTAAAAAGATTCTTAAGAAAAGAACAGCATTACAAAAATAATCATATTTTAAATGTCTTTACTATCACTAATGATCAATTTAAGGCATAGAAACTCAACAAAACCAATCATTTATGACTGACAACCTTTTTTTAATTGAAGTATGATATGAAGAGTTACTTACAAATTAGGCATTTCTATTTTTTTTTTTTTTATTAATTTAGCCACTTGAATCAAAAATAGACACTGGAAATCAAAAGGGGACAGAATTGTGACAAAATATAATAATTAAACTTTTTTACGTATAGTCTTTGCAATTGTAGTACCACATAATTCTGGATAAATAAATAAATAAATGAATAAATAAATAAATAAAAGACTCACTAAACAACACCTTGGGGAGAAGCTTGGTAACTGGTAACTGGTAATAACTAGTAGCCACTGACTTCCATAATAAAGAAAAATTTAATGGAAGTGAATGAAGTGGCTACATGTTCCTTTCACTGTCTGTCAAAATATCTTTATATATATATATTGAAATATATATTGATCACTGATCGCCTTTCATTTTAGTTTAACTGTCCCTTAAAGTTGTCAAGTTGCTCAGAAAGTGAAAACCAAGAACAAAAACCAAACAGAACTTTTAGAGAACAAATGCGAGTCAAACGTCAGTCCCGACTGCAACTCTCAAGCCGTCCCCATAACATCCTCCTCCACCAGAGGACTGTTACTCCAACAAACACACACCCTGAGAGAGCTCAAACACAAGAATGACTCTCCTCTGTGCTGATTGACACAAAAAACATGCAAAATAGATAACAAGAACACAAAAAAGCAGGCGCATAACAACCAGAGCTCAGCTACGATGGTTTTCCTTTTCAATAATGAATCGCCATCAGCGTAACATCAACATTCATAGAAGAGGAAAATAAGCTTGGCTCTCTCCGAGAACAAAACTTCTATATTTAATCTGTGCGCAGAGAGCGTCTTGTGTGTGGAGTACAAAAAAAAATAAAATAACAAAATGGATCACAAGTTCTGTAGCATGCAAATTGCATCCCGGATACACTCTGAGCTTAGCTGGCCTAGGGTGATTGACAGGAGGCTTTTTTTTTTTTTGTTAAAAACTGCAGATTATAAATATTTATAATTGGGTTGATATCAGCGCCACTGAGTTGCCAACTGCATCTATTGAAATAAGGAAGGCAAGGAGACAGCGCTGTAAATCTTACAGCACAATATGGCATGCAGATGGCATGGCACGCTGATAAATAAGCCTAGCTTTTGAGCGCTGCCACTATTTTTTTTTTTTCCGTGAGTTAATGAGTGGAGCTATTTCAGTTTGGAGCTGTCAGTGCTGACGTGCGGTGCGGTCCTCTGCGGACTGCACACGGCTCCTTGGGTTCAGGGTGAAGTCAACGGGAGCTCTCCGGTTCTGCCGTAATGGGAGGTGACAGTAAAACGAAGGGGGGAGCAAATGACGGGAAACAAAAAAATAATAAATTTGGAACCGGATATCCAAGAACCTGATCCAGAACCCAGGAACGTCACACCATGTCCATTTTTGCATGCCTGTCGTGCACACTTTACCCCCAGACTGCATCTGTCTTACATAAGATCTATGCTATATTGGCTGACAAGGGCGACTCCCTCGTTTTCCCGCCGTACAACCTCCACAGAGCCATCCAACATCAACATCTCCTCTCCAAATAGGAGCTCTGAGCCTCCTCTGGTCCTCGGAGTATTGCGGCCGAGTAAATCTCAACACACTGGGCACTATTCTTCTAGAAAGGGCTTCAGGGTGAGGAATTTGGACACAGCCACAATGGCTTCATTATTCTTCTGTTGCCTGGCCCGCTGAGAGTCTAAAACAGCTCTCTCCGGACTGCTGTCAGCCTTCCCCGTCTGCCCCGACAGACACAGAGCCAACGGGAGAGAGGAAAGGGAGGAAAAGAGAGCGAGCAGACTGATATGACGGCATTTTTTTTTCTGAGACACAAACAGTTTGTGGGAATCAAACTAAGAAAGTCTCAGCAGAGGACCAGTGTTTGACAACTAGGTCACCTAAAGGTTCGCGGTCACATCTCTGCTTAGTGTTTTCCATTAATAAATCTGCAAAATATTAAAGCATGGACTGAAAACTACAGTCTTGGACTTTCGTGGGGCAATGGGAATTGCTTCGGTTCAGGAGCTACGGTTGTGATTTCAGTGATATGTTCATGTGTGGCCTGGGCTGTTGTATTGAACTTGAATCTACTGAAGCTCACCGAATCTGAAATAGCCGCCTGTCTTTGATTGCTTTGCAGCGTGTGAGCTCCTTCAGTTTGGGATCAAACATGAAACACCAGGCTAAGCCACAAACGGAGTACGACATAAAATAGTCCTAGCCAGATTGACCAGTGGAAAACGTGACAGCAGTGGAGATGGACAGGTAGATACATGCATACATATATATGTATGTGTAGATGGAAATTAGAGAACAATCTATAAATTGGTATTCTGACAGGAGGATAGTCTACAGTATAAACACTTTCTGAAGCAAGGAATAAAAATGTTGGTCACACTTTATTTTAAGGTTAAATTCTCAGTATTAACTAAGACTTTTAATCAGCTGCTTATTAATAGTTAGTAAGGTAATAGTTTATTTAGGTATTTGGTAGGATTAGAGATTTAGAATAAGACTATACTTTATAAGTACTAATAAACAATGTATATCTTAATAGACAGGTAATAAGCCAGTAGTTAATAATACTTCTACTAAAGTGCTATCAAAATATAAAATGAGATAAATTAGAGAACAGATACCGTTGAGTTACTGGTGTTAATCTGGCACCCGGTGGTAAATTACTTTCCAGTTTTCACAAAATCTTGCTAGATTTGTTGTGAGCCATTCTAATAGAAAAGTTTATGTTTATCATCAAACTGGTGAAAGACTGAAGCCAAAGTGCGTGGATAAGTCAGCTAAATGTGGAGGTGAAGTGTCAACTGGAGCTGATCTCTTCTACAGTTACATGGCCGGGTGAATGTAAACGATTTTCAGAAGCTCCTTCTGAACAAGTGGTGCCTTCCTGCGTGCTGCGTTCATCACACCCTAATTTCCCCTTGTCATTAAGAACTAATTGGCTACATTTAAACTACTGTGACAGCATTTTAGAATGAAAATACACCTTGTCTTGGCATTATAACTCTATCTGCATCCTATTTACTGCATAAAATACTTAGCATGAGCTCATTCACTCTCACTGTACACACATTGCATACATACTTGCAGTTTAAAGTTTAAAGCTTGCGTAGTGGTCATATGAGAGAAGCTTGATGAATCATGGAATGATACACAATAGTGCAAAAAAACAGGGGAGCAATTGTGGATAGCTTTGGTTTCAAACGTTTGCACTTCAGGCCAACTATACTGAAACCGAACAACATAAAAACATGATAACTGTGTTTTTAAAACACTGCATTTTCACGGGACGGAGATACCGGAGTAGTGTGGACGGCAGGCATCACCAGTGCTTCCACAGGTTTGAATGATATCCGCGGTAGCCAGATTGAAATACACTTTTCACCCACATCACATAAAGAGTTAAATATATGCAACAAACAAAACGTAATTAGATTTTTAACATTATTTAAATTTATTAAGAAACTGTTAAACACTGTTTCTTTTCAATGGGATAAAGTTTTTTTCTCCTCCATTTCTCTTACTTTTATGCTATTTAGGAGCCATGTGCACCCACTGACAGGTAAAATCTGCTTCTCTCCAACGTTATCGCTAATATCTCTCAAAGTTCAGGTTGCTTTATTGGCATGACATTTTGTATAGTTTTCCAAAGCATTTTAGATGTATAAAATATGCAATATACTAATATCATCAAATTAATAAAATATACAGAAAATGAGAAATAAAGGAATAAAAACAGACAATATCTCTAAAAATTCTAATAATTACAAGAATAATTGTGTATATTATTTAAATGAGGCAAATGAGTTTATTAGCCATTTCTAATGGTGTACAAACATTTTTCAGCAAATTTAGATCTAATTTCATCCACTCCAGCTGTTTAGTAAAAGTTTTTTAATGTTTCTCTCACTTTCGCGCCTGTGCGCATACATTTGACAGCAGCTTTAGAAAGCGAAAGCAAAAACAAATCCCGGACATTTTAGGAGATTTAAAAACACTGGCCGGACGCATTGTTAAGTCCCCAAAAGGCATCTCTGTGGGTCTGCATAGAAAGCTGTCTGTGAGAGTGTTTACAGGTCTCAAGCACACTACAATACGGGTAAACGAGAGAAGATTTTCCACCGCTTAATCGATCGTGGATGTTTGGCTATTATGGGCGAATACAAAAAAGTGCAAAAAGATGATAATAATAGTAAAAAAAACAATAATAAATCTGCCAGTAAATATATTTGGGCAGCCGTTAATATACCTGGGCGGAAGCACTGCATAACTATATCAAAACATATGCATTTAGAAATTAAAATACACTAGTGTAGATGGCATCTAAAATACAAGACTGCTTGGAAAAAAATGGATGTCTGTTCACCCTACTAGTGTTATTTTGCAAATAATCCAACAATGTTGAGAACAGGCCAGCACGTCTTCTAGAAAAAGTAAAACATCCTGTTCACTTTGTGCTATCAGAGTTTAGCTCCACTATTAAATTGCAACCAAACAAAAATGAACACAAATTCCCCCCTCGTCTTCTCATTCTATGCCGTATTAAATCCCGCAGGATGTCTGAATTTAAAGCAAGCATGAAATCTAAACCCTTCAAGGAGATTAAATTCAGAATCAAGCAGCCCATGTAAATGCTGTGACAACAGGGGGGCTCCGTGCAATTAGCATGCAGGCTACTGTTAGCGCAATTAGGCAAGCCAGACAGCAAAAGCTGGGGGGCGAGAATGTTACGGAAGGGTCCATATTTCCAGAAATAAACATTCGTTTGTTAATTTAGGATACTTCATACACAGAAAATAAAAGCTTCACTGTTGCTATGGGGATATTTGTCTGTAAACAAGCCCAGAGCACAGAGACGTCTGGGAGAAAGAGCCATTTAGATGAACCTCTCAGGTGGATCCATCAAAGTGGCACGAGGAACACATAGAAAGACCACCTGGAGGAATGAAATGTTCTCATTTGAGCGTATATTACGTAAACAAGCATGACAGGCGAATTCAAAGAGTGTCCCGCTGGAAATGCATGCAAACACTTTAGACTTAAGCAAGAGGTAAAATGAGCATCAGTAAACAAAAGCCTGAATCCGATGGGAAAACGCAGCATGAAATCATTTAGAGCATTTGAAGTACTAACAGAAAATCATCATTTACTCACCCTTGTGTCATTATAAACATGCACAAGTTACTTTTTTCAGTGGAAAACAAAAGATTAGTGTTGTGCAAAATGTGTTCAGGCGCCTTTCCTGTCAACCTCTGACGAACACTTTTTAGTAAGTAAAGATGAAAAGGGGTCTTCCAGTATAAAGTAGATAAAAGTTGTAACACATTTCAATTTAGTATTGTTTAGACTGTATCCTGATAAACTAAATATGACATCCATTAAAATGTCATTCAGTGTTACAATAGTTTATATATCAACAATTATGGTTATATTTACAATGAGTCTCATTCAATAACACTATAAAAATATAGTATGTTATACTATATTATACTATACTATAGTATAAAAATATAGCCGGCAGCTAGCTCTCTGCAATTCTCACATGGTCGCCTACTGAAACTAAGCAGTACCTGGATGGAAGACCCCATAGAAAAGCCAGGTTGCTGTCGGAAGTGGAGTTAGTGAGTGGTGCTCAACCTGCAGTCCGTGTAAGGCCTAAAACCCCAGTATACTGATGGGAACTCTTTACTTCTCAGTGAGCGTCGTCTTTCAGATGAGACGTTTATCCACTCTTTGTGGTTGTTAAAAATCCCAGGATTCTTAAAAAAAAAGGGTTTTCCCACTGCCCTCTGTCCATCATGGCCTCCTAACCATGCCCATATGATAATGTGTAAAGCGATTTGAGTGTCCAGAAAAGCGCTATATAAATGTAAGGAATTATTATTATTATTTATTATTATTTTTAATAAAAGGTTCTATTTAAGGATTCAATCTGTATACTTTGCACTATACTAGGTTTTACGCATTTGTTGTGGCAGTTAACTTAGCACTGTTAATTATCAATATTTTAACTATTATAACAAACTGTGCAATAAGTATTTCATTATTCCTTTCTGTGCTTTTAAATTGGTTATATTTTATATTTAACTATATTTTTAAATATTTATGAAATTACAAAAGCTTATTTACTAGGGTTTTATAGTATTTTCTAATGTTTCTTACAGTAATTTCTTGCTGGGTTCGAAGTAATTTCGTTCTGCATTACAATCTACTGTGATATTTTGAATGACCAAATAAAGGAAACTGAAACTGAACGGAAACTTGTCAGGAATAACTTTTGTAATTAATTTAAAATCTAATTGGTCACACTTAATATAACTATGACTTAATTTAATTATGACTTTTAGCTTAATAAACTCCTAATTTACTGCTTATTGATTGTTATTATAGTACAGTTATGTATTAGGGCATTTAATTAGGATTAAGGATGTAGAATAAGATCATTCAGAATATACTTTGTAAGTATAAATAAACAGCCAATATCTTAGTAATATGTACCTAAATACTTTAAAAAAAATCTTAAAAATATGTGCAGTTGAGGTCAGAATTATTAGCCCCCCTGAATTATTTGCCCCACTGTTTATTGTTTTCCCTAATTTCTGTTTAACAGGGAGAATTTTTTTTCAACACATTTCTAAACATAATAGTTTTAATAACTCATTTCTAATAACTGATTTATTTTATCTTTGCCATGATGACAGTAAATAATATTTGACTAGATATTTTTCAAGACACTTCTATACAGCTTAAAGTGACATTTAAAGGCTTAACTAGGTTAATTAGGTTACCTAGGCAGGTTAGGGTAATTAGGCAAGTTATTGTATAACGTTGGTTTGTTCTGTAGGCTATTGAAAAAAAAAAGCTTTAAGGGGCTAAAAATAGACCTTAAAATGAATTTTAAAAAATTAAAAACTGTTTTTATTCTAGCCTAAATAAAACAAGAAAGACTTTCTCAAGAAGAAAAAATATTATCAGACATACTGTGAAAATTTCCTTGCTCTGTTAAACATCATTTAGGAAACATATAAAAAAAAAGAAGAAAAAAAATCAAAGGGGGGCTAATAATTCTGACTTCAACTGTACTTAACCTAAAATGTTTTGTCAATTAAAATATTAATGTCCTAAATGTTTTTTTCTTTAAATGATGACTTATTTGGTATTTTTAAACAAGAACCAATCAGAATGCGTGTATGTATATATCACCCATATGTTAATATTTCTTGTCACGGAAGCTATTTGCAACAGTAAAGTACACTGCTTGCATTTACAACACTACCTATATGGTTTACCATATAAACCACTTTGGTCTCTTTCATATGGTCTTTGGTCTCTCGTATTTAACCCACATATTGTTCAAAAGTTTGGGTTCGGTAGATGTTCTAAACTAATCAGCAATGTATCAAACAATTTATTACCTATCACATGACTTTAGAAAACTTAAAATATAGTGGCAAACGTATTCAAAATTAAAACCTCAACAAAAATAAGCTGACAAAAGTAGTGACAGTTTTCATTCCACTGACCTAACACGAACTCTAGAAAGAGCGGGACATTTATGTCTCACCCAACTGCACGCAGCCAACGAGACATCCCATCATCCTGCATGGGTCAAAACTCTTGCCTCCTATTTGTTATCACATTCATGCATCTTTCCAGGGTGTTTACGTGTCATATTGATGTGGACAGCTGCCACGAGCGATAGTTCCAGTGCAATGTGCCATTGCCAGACTGCTGATTTTGGAGAGCCCTGTGATCTCCTATTGGGTTGAGTGTCTTTAGCCCAAGGGCTTAAACTCATCTCACACTCCCAAAGCCCGACTCTGGACACATGACTACCTGTCAGGGGAAAGGCAATTGGGCTGCTCGACTGCAGCTGGGGTCCGGCACACACATACACACACAGTCATTTAATGGAGCATGCCAAGGTGATGGCAGACTTTTCCTGCATGTCGAACCCTTGCTGCTCATTTCTCTCCGCAGTCAGTCAGTCTGGTGGCTCTTATTTGACATCTATTATAATGTGGTATGGAGTCCATAGCGCTTTCTGCATGGCGAGACTGAAGAATCAAAGAGTGTGGTGAACATTAGGCTTTACCTACATGGACTTCTGTTGGAGTGGTTGCTATATTCGATTCGACAAATGAAAATGAGGCTTGTGCAGTATGTTTAATATGTCATAGTGATGAGCCAAAAAACACTGAAGGAGTCTGCTGCAAATTTCCAGTAGTGGTCATAAACTTTGGGAAAGAAAAGGTTGTGGAAATTAAACAAGACCTAAGGGTTAGGCGGGTATACATTAAAGCAACATTGCTTAATTTTATAAATCGAATACGATTGCTATGGGAGAAAAATCAGGCATTTCATTTATATTATATATTAAAGAGGTTTTAAACATCACTGAAAAAGTTTCTAGTCATAGAAAAAAAAAATCAGGTAACACTTTACAATAAGTTTGTATTAGTTGCAGTAATGTTAGTTAAGGCATTTACTAACATGAACAATCAATGAATAATATGTTTATTACAGTATTTACTCATGCTTCTTAACGTTAGCTAATGAAAATAGAGTTGCTCATTGATACTCACAGGTCAATAACTAACATTAACAAGCATGAACTAGTATTTTAATAATGCATTAGTAAATGTTGAACTAATAAATACTGTACTGTTCATACTTAATTCATGTTAGTAAATAAATGAACTAACATTACCGAATGAAACCTTATTGTAAAGTGTGACAACACATCATGACACAACATTTATTAAAAATAAGACTTGGTTTTAGGACAATGAAATTACATTATTTTTAAAAAAAAATTATAAATTCTAAATTATGAATAATTAGGCAACAGTATTCTTAACCGATTTGTCTGACAAATACATAATTAGTAACATGAATGAAATATGAATGAAATAATGAATGAAAATAATAAATGAATGAACAAATAAATGAATGATTAAGTAAATAAATAAATAAATAAATAAATAATGAATGAAAATAATAAATGAATGAACAAATAAATGAATAATTAAGTAAATAAATATATAAATAATGAATGAATGAATGAAAATAATAAATGAATAAACAAACAAATGAATAATTAAGTAAATAAATAAATAAATAATGAATGAAAATAATAAATGAATGAACAAATAAATAATTAAGTAAATAAATAAATAAATAAATAATGAATGAAAATAATAAATGAATGAACAAATAAATGAATAAGTAAATAAATAAATAAATAACGAATGAAAATAATAATTGAATGAACAAATAAATGAATAATTAAGTAAATAAATAAATAAATAATGAATGAAAATAATAAATGAATGTACAAATAAATGAATGATTAAGAAAGTAAATAAGTAAATAATAAATAAAAAAATGAATGAATAAACATAATAAATGAATGACTAAGAAAATAAATAAGAAAAAAAGAATTACAATTCTATCTTATTCATTCATTTTCTTTTCGGCTTAGTCCCTTTATTAATCAGGGGTCGCCACAGCGGAATGAACCGCCAACTTATCCAGCATATGTTTTACGCAGCGGATGCCCTTCCAGCTGCAACCCATCACTGGGAAAATTCTATCTTAAGACAATACAATTATTGCTTTTAATTATAAATGCTCTAAAACAACAGTGCTATCACATCGCATTGTTTATTTACTTCTTAACATATATTCACATTTATTTATTTGTGCATATATGTATACACGCATGTAACAGTCTATGCCTATACCTAAAAAAATTGTATATTACATATTATTTCTTAATATATAATTACATTTGTTTATGTGCATGTATGTATACATGCATGTAACAGTCTGTGCTTATACCTACTTAGAAAAAAAAACACATATAAAATACGTCTAACCGATTTGTATAAGGGAACTATTTCAAAACCAAACTCATACAAAATATACATATAAAATCGGTAGATAAAGACAAATTTATTGCACAACAGTGAAGAAAAAACTGATAAAACTTGCTGTCAAGTCAGAGATTCACACAAAGAGGAACAGCGCAGAATTTCTTTCCTGCTGCATGTGGTTTGTTCTTCTCTTTTAGACTTCCTCAAGAATAAGCAAGACTTAAGTTGACCCGAGTAACCACAAAACTGCCTTTCAAACTGCACAATTTCAAGAATCTATTTAAATGACCGCTTCTTTTTATCGGTAATGCTTCAACAGTTGTATCAGATGTTTTATACTGCCACTTTTTAAACCAAGGTAGTGCACATATTAAACTTCTTTTTCAACAACAGCAATACTATTTTTAGGTAAGACAAGATAACATGCTCCATGACTCATAATCACGTTTTTCTTGGCAGTTTATTCCAGGATACTCAAGCACACTGATCACAATAGGAATAAACACAGGAAGCTCTGGAACGAGTCCAATTTGCACATGTGGAAATCAGCGAATCATGGAGCGGCTCTGCAGAGTCACTGACCTTTATAAGACACCCTTCTGATCACCTTTCATGCAGAGATTTAATGCAGAATGTGTCCTGAAGAGCTGTGTGATGCTATTGTTCTCAGGTTGTGTTGGATTGACAGAGATGGGACAGTAAAGGCTGGATAATAGAGCTTCACTTAAGAGCAAGTGACGGTAAAGAGATGATTATTAAAAGGTGAGGCAGTCTATAATAGCACTGATGATGAGAGACGCTGCTGCAGCTGGAGACACAGTACAAGATAGAGGTACTTCAGAATAATTGTTAGCAATAGACCACATTTTAAAACAGATGTTATTGTTTTTAGAAACAAATATTGTTTACCATAAACCAAATCATAAACAATAAAAAACAAATATAAAATATGTACTGAAATATATACAGTACCGGTCAAAAGTTTGGGGTCATTAGGATTTTTAAATGCTTTAAAATAAGCTCCTCCTGCTAATCAAGCCTGCATTTATTAAATCAAAAATACAGTACAAATTGTAAAATTGTGAAATGTTATTGCAAAATGTCACGGTTGATGATGCATGCGCTTATTCTGTCATGTCACGTGGGATTGATTTGTAGTTCTGTGGTGTGTTGTGATCACGTGACTCACCACTAGGATCAGCTGATCTGGCTTCAGCCCAGCTGTTGGCACTTAGCTTCTTCTATTTAAGAAGCGTTGTTACGTGCTTCATTGTCAGTTCGTTACACTTGTTTATGGTCTCTCTGTGTTTTGTCAGGAACCTCGATCTGTTACTCTGTTGGACTCTCGGTCACCTCCGATTTGACTACTTCCTCTTCCGAGGCTGGATGTTTTTGTGTGATTGCTCGCTGAGCATTCTTGATTCATTCATTAAATTTTATTTGCAATTGGATCCATCTGACTATTGTGTTTCCTGAGCGTTACACAAAATAAAAGAACTGTTCAAAAGTAGTTTAGAATTTAATTTAATCATTTATTCAAGTCATTTTAAAGATGCATTTTCACCTTCATTACTCTAGTCTTTACAGTCACATGATCATTTAGAAATTACTCTAATATTAATTATTATTATTATTATTATTATTATTAATTATAGTAATAGTAATAACAGCAATGATGACTGAAGTAACCATTTCATTTGAAACTACATATAATAAGCAGCTTTTTTTACATTTTAAGAAATATTTAACAATTGAACAATTTTTTTGCCGCCTTGATGAACAGAATAGTTTTCTTTAGAAAAATAAACTGACCCAGAAATTTTTACCAGTAGTGTGTGTGTGTGCGCATGTTTATTTTGCATAATGTATTTTTTATAGACTGTGATGATGTCAACATTGCTAAACAAGTAAATATTTTTCGTAAATAGTACATATCATATTTAACAATTTCAGAATAAAGTATTATATAATACATTATAATTACTACATTATAATATTTTATAACATAAAATATAAAAGATGCAAATGTTTGAGCACATGCAAAAATGTGCACATAAAATATATCTCAAATTTAATTCTATTTCAATAATTATGACCTATATCTAAAGCATTTTCAAGATTGCATGAAAATCATACTTTACAACATTAAAAAAAATGTAATAAAAAAAAAAAAAAATCCCATTTGAATGAATCCAGAGCAAGAAAGAGGTCTCTCTTGAACCTTCTGCCATGAAACCCTCATACGCGAGTACATAAACATTCAGGCCATGGAATGGAAAGGAGCATATCTGAGTAAAAGCGATGATCAAATGAAAGCTCTGCGGACTCGCTCTGTGGCCCGTTCCTGCTTTAAAACAGGGACTTCCACCTTTTACAGAGGGGGTTTTCTGCTCTGGGTTTGGCAGAACACAGTGGTCTTTGGATGGCGGCCCTTCGCTGGCACCGTCAGCCACTCGGCACAGACCAGCATGTTTCAATTACAGTCCACGTGAGCGAGGGAATTCAGAAACCCGGCCAAAAAGCACACAACAGATGCTAAAAGCCCAGCAAACAAGCCAAAATCCGTAGACATGCAGACAATGCACGAGCCATTTTCATCGGCAATATCGCAGAGAAACAAAAGGTTTCACTAACAAAGCTTTCCACAGAGACCTGACACTGGTGTTAGTATCTATTTACATACAGAGAATGCGCTCGCAGCCATTTGCATAATGTTTTCCAGTCGACGCGAGCTCTGGGGAGCTGCATTGTAACATATTGGTGCTTAATGAACTCTGAAAAAAATTGATTTTCCACAGAGTAAATTAAGAAATGCATTATAGCTGTTAAAGCAATCTTGAGGGAAATCGGAGACTTCCGCCGACGAAAGTATGCTTTGAAAGTAATAAATTACACGTTACAGTTATTTGCTTTAATTCATGCTAATTTCGCCCAATTAATGTATCACAGAGGCTTTGTGCGCCGTCACATGAGATTTAATTATCCGGAGATTTTGTTTTTTCTTCTCGGATGTTTGCTGCATAGGTGTGAGAGCGTCTGCCTCAAAGCACGCTTGTTGGTTGAAGTGTTTATGCTAATAAACGTCTGATGTATTTGCACTGGCGCCTTAATGACTGTGTCTGTTTACTTTATACGCCGATACTCTGTTATATTTATTGCGGCTAATGAGCGTGGCTGTGTTCCAAATCACACTAACACTATGTACTTGTCTGATGATGAAGTGCACGCTTTTAAATTTGCACATTATTAAGACAATGCAATGCTGGTGGAACGTAATAACACAACATAAATTTGTGTCGTGAGATGAGTTTACAGTTTAATGCGAGCAGCTAATGCAAGTGATTTAACTTGTGGGCTTATCCGTTTTTATATTCCCACGCTGTAAAAAGTATCTGTTAATGAACAGTTTCCATATTTTGAGATTCACAAGTGTTTTCTGTTTATTTACGATTGTGAAATGCATTATGGGATGTTGATCTCTGCCATGGGCATCGCTAGGCCTATTTCTACTCATTTTGTCAGTTTAGTGGCTAATTCGAGTTCAGTCGTACAAAATTGTACGATTTTTAAAAGGAGGCATGGCACCTAACCCCACCCCTAAACCCAACTGATATTGGGGGATGAGCAAATCATACTAAATTGTACGAATTCATATGAATTAGCCACATAATCAAAAATGTACGAATTGCCATGAGATTGTAGTGCTATAGACCAGTGATCACCAAACTTGTTCCTGGAGGGCCGGTGTCCTGCAGATTTTGGCTCCAACCCTAATCAAACACACCTGAACAAGCTAATCAAGGTCTTCCTAGGTATACTAGAAACATCCAGGCAGGTGAGTTGAGGCAAGTTGGAGCTAAATCCTGGAGGGACACCGGCCCTTTAGGACCGTGATTGGTGACCCCTGCTATAGACTGACGATTCTCCGGGGGAGAAGCTCAGACCAGACGTATGCTTTTACGACAGTTTTTTGTGGTCAACAAACACACTGGAATCTCACCAAATACTTGCTTCACAGACGTAAGAAATATATCCACATAAAGCTTAAAATCTCTACTCTTAAATGAACCAAGTGCACTTGAAAACAAAAGTTTTCTGGTTTCGTAATCTGTATGAAACGAACGTGAGGTACAGTCTGTCCTGTCAAACGCACATCACATGACTGACAGCAACTACTCAAACAGCCACAAACTTATAAACAAAGAGTCGCTGTCATTTCTGGAGGAGATTCGCCATCAAGTGAATTACTTTAGCAGAACAGCGCGAAAGCATTAATAGATGCCATAAATATGGTTGGTGTCGTGATCTTGTTCCTTTCAAGTGCGCATGCGCATTAGCTCGTGCACCCTGAAAAAAATGCTGATTTTGTTTGATTCAAACATTCAGAAATGAAACCGTATGAGACCGCTGTTGCTGAATTTTATTGGTGGTTCCAAATATGTAACGTATTTGTAAGCTTAGCAAACAGTTTTGGAGAATTTGATGTTTCCCCATTCAGACAGAATGCCTGAGCATATTGTCCGAGAGGCATTTCAAAGATGGCCACCGAGTGAAATGACTTGCCTTAATATAAAAAAATAACCAAAACATTTAACAGAGATGTATTAAAATTCTTCAGATAAAGACATCACACCTGTCCTCTCTTCACTGGCTGCCTGTTAAATTCAGAATTTATTTTAAACTGCACTGTAAAACATTATATGATCCATTAGTCATGACAACATGTTTTTAGATCATTGTAACTTATTAAAGTTAATAATTTTCTAACTTTATTTTATAAGTTATGCAAGCTGTTTTAAGTCAGTTAAACAATTTATTAATTTCCTTTGGTTTAATCCCATTTATCAGGGGTCGCCACAGTGGAATGAACCATCAACTTATCCAGCATATGTTCTACACAGTGGACGTCCTTCCATTTTTAATGCATTATGGCCTTGCGCCTTCATATTTATGTGATTTTTTCATTACACAGGTCATTACAATCTGCAGGTCAATTGTTGTCTGTCAGGTTCCTGCCCACCAATTTACGCAATCACTAATCTAGAACTGTATAAAGCAAAACATAAAGCCTAATAATTAAAAAAAACGTTTGATATTCAATATTTCCATCCCCTTGACTGTATATAAAAGTTTTATTGATGTTCTTGTTTTGATTATGTTCTCTACAGTGTTTTAATTGTGTGATTTTGTTTTATTGTTGTAGACCACTTTAGACAGCCTTTTCAAAGTCTATTAAGCACTGCCATGGATTTTTCTTTAACCTAAGTAGCAAATAAGTAGACAAAAATCAGCCATCCCTCTATCACTTCTATACAAGTACTCAACTTCCACAAGATCCCCCTCTAAAACCCAGAAATGTGAAAAGCATTCAGTGTCATTTTATATTTAAGCCTGTGTGTGCTAAAAAGAAAAGAGAAAGCAAACCGACTAGGGAAACCCCCTTTCAGTATGGCAGTTCTTCTTGTACAGCACAAAACTCTGTGACGTTCATGCGAGGCTAAAACAGAGGCCTGATTGTGTCTGTGCTCTTCCTGTGAAGGACATGGACAGGAGATCTGCCTTCCTTCCCTTTCACTCGGGCACATGCCCATGACTCATTGTTTACAGGCTTTCAAATCTGCTGCCCTCAAAGCAACCTTCCTGACAGGACTTTTCCATTCACTCAGAATCATGCAGTGCACGTTAAAGTCTCACACTGAAGCTATACACTTTTTTTTTTACACAATTAAATAAATAAATAAATAAATAAATAAATCCCCCTGAAATCAAAATGAGTTTGCTTAAACACTATTGGCTATTTTTTTAAAAGAGGGAGGAGCTACTCAATATATATTATTTTTCAGTTGAAATTATGTCACAAATTAAACAAAGTTGCACAATCCAAGGCATTTCAGAGGACATTTAATGTTGTTTAAACACTTTTCTGGGTCACCATGAAATCCATGCTGGCATTACATGAACGCACAACCTGCTTGACCAAAATATCATGTAAGGCATTTGTGGACAGTATCAAACACTGGCACTCTTAGCCATGTCTTGATCTTCTTTTTCGAATGGTGGAAAACATTTCTCTTGAATTAGAGCTTTGTTTACCAGCTATAGCGAGTGAAAGCCTCCAGATGCCACCCAGCACTTTTTAAAGCCATAATTACGCACTATTGAAATATTTGGGACTCCTGAAGTTTTTCGGGAGTCTTAGCTGCACCACGTGTTTAGTCTTGGCTGTATTTTTGTCTCTGACCTCAAAAATATTTAAACTGCCCTATTTTAATAAAGAACTTTACCATTGACCATTTTGCTTTCTTGAACACATGGGATGGAAAACGTGGATCTATAATACAGTATTTATTTTTCTTTTGTTGTTGTTTTTATATGGGGAAAATAAGTAATGAACACGTCATGTTTTTTCCTGGGAAAGGAGCTGTTGACATGGAATTGAACCAGATTTTGGTAAAAACCCAAACAATGTAAAAATAGGAAAAAAAAAACTGTGTAAAAATCTTTATGGTTCTGTGGGTTTCGTCTATCAAATCTGATTTTTATTTTGTATTTTCTGTTGGATTCAAGTCAGGAGATTGGCTGGGCCATTCGACCGGTTTTATTAATTTTTTGGCTGTGTTTTGGATCATTGTCTTGCTGAAATGTCCACTCTGGTTTTATCTTCATCATCCTGGTAATGTAGTTGTTGGACTGAAGCAGCTAATACTTATTTACAATGACGAAGGACAGAAGAACTGCTGAGAGATTTCCGCTGCTGTCTGGGTTTTCACCACCTTTCTACACCTTCCTTTTTTCATGTGTTCATTACTTTTTCACTGTGTCATTTCATTTTCATTATACATAACTTAATTTGTAATCGAATTAGTTTAGTTTTCTTTTTCACATTTGGATTTATTTGGTTGTTACCAACATTCGGTGAAAATCTCAACAGCACCTTTTTAAATATGTTTTCTGAGAAAAATGGTGACATCGTCAATACTTATTTTCCTCGCTGTATTTATTTGTTTACTAATTGTTGATATTTTTTGCTTCAATATTCATTCATTCATTCATTCATTTTCGGATGCCCTTCCAGCCGCAACCCATCTCTGGGAAACATCCACACACACTCATTCACACACATACACTATGGACAATTTAGCCTACCCAATTCACCCTGTACCACATGTCTTTGGACTGTGGGGGAAAGCGGAGCACCCGGAGGAAACCCACACGAACGCAGGGAGGACATGCAAACTCCATACAAAAATGTCAACTGACCTAGCCGAGGCTCGAACCAGCAACCTTCTTGCTGTGAGGCGACAGCACTACCTACTGCGCCACTGCGTCGCCCCTTTGCTTCAATATTTAGAATAAAAATTTTGCTTCATTCAAAAAAGATTAGTTTTGTTTACATTGACACATAAACACAAAGGTAACCTGTGAGGGGGGAAAAAAAAAATCCCACTTTTTTTGTAATACCATTTCCTGTTTTCACATATTATGAGGGTAAATGGATTACACACACAAAAAAAGATAGAAATTAGAAAAAGATAGAAAGAGTTTGTCTCAGACTAATAGAAGTATAAAAAGGCGCCCAGCCAAACACCCCGCTTCAGTAACCCCATCCATTTCTGTCCCATTCTCCTCATGTTGATATTAAAAAGCTTATGTGCTGCTGGTTTTTCCAGTAAATTAGAGAAAACAAAATCTCCTGATTAGTCAATTAAGTGCCACATTAGTCTGGGACTTAATTAAAAGATAGGGCAGCCTCTTTAAGGATCTGCTGTGATGTGTTAGGAATGTTTAAACAGGAGATTGAACAAATGGAGCTTGTTAAAACGTGCTGCGAGTCACTTGACATCTTACACGATTGCAACTAATGCTTCACAAACACAACGTCAGGCTGTGGCGCTCATCTGGGATGGGGTGCAAAGTGGTGCCACGCAACACCAGCTGGCACAACAGAAAGCAAAATCACAGGCTTGGCGGCCCAAAGAGCTGATGCAGGCACACTGGTGCATTTGTGCAACAGACACAAATTCGCAAAGGGTCATGTATTATTTTGCAATCTTCACTGTCTTTTCTTCCAACATATTTATAGCCTGTAATATTATTTTAGTTGTTGTTTAAATTATTTGTCAATTATGTAAATTATTACCCTATTATGTAAATTATTAGCCCATGTCACAATTGTGTAAATTATTTGAGTTTGTCAGTCAGTTTGCAAACAAACAAAAAGTCTGGACCTATACACTGTAAAAAATGTTGGGTTCCACACAATTGATTTGAGTTGGGACAACATGAAAGAATTAAGTTAATGTATTAGATATTACAATTTTAAGTGGATTTAACATACAACAATTAAGTTGTTCCTAATAAAACCTCAAGAATTGTCTTGTTTCAGCTTATTTTAAAGAAGTCGTTTGAACAAACAGCAAATGTCATTTTTGTCTTTGTCAGACTTCTCTTATGCTGCTTGTTAGACTACTCCATAAGATGTCTCCTACACGTCTTTGTGACCGCGGAAAAGAATCTTCTCAAAAATAATCCTGCATAAAGAAACAAAAGTGTCCTGGTCTTCACTTTTGAGGTATTTATTTACCTATAACTTAAGTTATGAAGGCAAAAATATCCCAGTATGGATTTTTGTTTCTTACTTTAATAATGTATTAAGTAGTATTACACAATCAGAAGTGCATTTTCACTTAATATTGAAGTTAATATTTATGAGACATAATCATATATTTTGTTTCAGTTTTGTTAATGAAAATAGTTACAATTCAAACCTATGTGTCATTTGTGTCTTAAAGCAACACTGCGGTTTTTTGTTCATAAATGATAATCAATCCATAGGAAGGAAAGTCTTCTGCTTAAATTCTTTTACGTTTTGAAAGAATTGTTAAAATAACGAGTCTGTGAATCACTTATTGAGCCACTTTGAAAACCCAGCCTAAATGTACTTATTATTAGTGCAAGTCAATAATTCTTTGGTTTTAATATTTTAATAGAGACAAAGAAACAGGACACGGTCACAAGCCATATTAAGTGGCCTTATCTAACATGTACTTACAGTGAAATTAATAAGTTGTTACAATGTACTTATTGTGTAAATACATGTATTTTCAGTGTACTTATTATTGATTAAATTCATGCATTAATTTCAGTTATTACATCCATAACAACTTAACCCACCCTTAAACCTACTCACACCCCCAAAACATGTCCGTAACACTACCCGTATCCCACCTCAGGAACACCAGAAGTGTTCTGCAATACATTTTGAACACAGTAAGTACACTGTATTTATATTTTGATGCAAGGAAATAGTAGTTAAGGCTACTTAATATAAAGTGGGACCCCTCAGGAGACTATTAGTATTCTTGTTAACTTTTCCACACATTTTCTTGCCCAAAAAGTAAACTTGGGAGAAGCGCCAGAGACATATTTAATATTAAAACATAACTAAAACCCTATGACAATGCAACCTCTGAATAATAAAATGTCCCTCTGGGTAGACATATAAACGCTCATTGACTTCCCCGGCGCTTGCGAAAATAATAATAGTGATCAGGTATATCGCGTCATTTTCAGGAAACGGCGACAGTAAATTCAGCGAAGATGCTCGCCAGCCAAATTCATATCCGTAATTTAAGAGATGAAGAAAAAGGCGGATATTTCCCTTTTGAGGCGGAATAAATTATGCATCATTTCATTCCAAAGAGAGGTAATATTATACTGGCTTTGTCTGTCCTACTTCATAAATCCAGAGCTTTAAAACACTCAAGAATGCACGCACACCAACACCATCCCTTTCACGCCAACACACACACACAAAAGACACGATTTTGTGCCGGTGCCGTGAGATTTAGGAGCCTGTACACTAAAACATCACAGTTCACTGGCTGTGTTGCCATCTCAGCGTCACATTCGATCCAGAACAATGCGACAGCTGACAGCTTGCACAGAGATTCATCCCGCTAAGCAGAATTATTTCTGCCACGTGCTAATTTATTAACAACCTGTGCATGCTCTAATGTAGTGAATTTGCATATACATTTTTAACCTGGAAGCAGCAAGATCATGAATATTCCTCAGGCAGTGGAGTATTTTTCTCTTTGTTAGTCACTTTCGATTCTTAGAAAAGGGACTGAGGCAGAAAAGAGAAGCCACAATCGCTTCAATCGTCCGCCAAGCACGTTTCATCCAGGGTCCTTTCGCTCGCAATCAGACGTTAAACCTTTTACGTTGCAATCCATGCGCCGTTTGACCTGAAATAACATAATAATGCAGGAAATATATGTGTATATGAGTAATGCAGAGCTCAGCGGAATGAGGATGGAGATTATTTAAGATGAATGAATGGGGTGGCAGATTTTCCAGAAAGACCACAGGATGTGCAGCTATTATAGGGCACAGGCGGTTATCCCTGTGAGAGAAGACTGCAGGTGTGTGTTTCGTGCACCTGCGATGCTTCCTTATATTCCCCTGCGCTGCCCAGCGATGCAACGATCAGATGCAGACATAAACACAATGCTGCTGTCACAATGTTACAAATCGTAGCTGTCAACCTGACAGGTTGCCTCTGTATGGTGAATAAACAAGCAAAACAGAGACATAAACAGGTGTAGATGTTGTCGGAGGAGCCTGACAAACAAATCAAGAGCATCTGTAATGGTGTAATTACAGGAGAAAACAGATTTTATCTTATCTAATAGCGTTCAGGCTGATGATCTCTAGTTTAATGCATGCTGATGATGAATTAGATTTGGTGCTTTGGTTGTTTGTCACTGATGTAAAAATCACATCATGCTTTTGGTTTATTTTAAGATTAGGACATTGTTCTGCTCTAAATCTAGTCTCTTGTGTACATCATACGAACTTGCGATGAGGATGCAAACAATTAATTTGGGATAAACAAGCCACAGGCCATGTTTTACTTCTATAGTAAAAAGTAAATAAAAACACTAATAATTATCAGTTATAATATCACTCCTGGGCTAGACGATGGCTCAGTGGTTAGCACTTTATCCTCAATGCAAGAAGGTCGCAGGTTTGAGTCCCAGCTGGCTCAGTAGGCATTTCTGTGTGGAGTTTGCATGTTCTTTCCGTGTTGGCGTGGGTTTCCTACTGGTTTCCCCCCACAGTCCAAAGACATGCACTATAGGTGAATAAACTAAATTGGCCATAGTGTATGAGTGTGGCTGAATGCGAGAGCGTATGGATGTTTCCCACTACTGGGTTGTGGCTGGAAGGGCATCCCCTGCGTAAAACATATGCTAGAACAGTTACTGCAAAAGAAGCTGGACGTTTCATACCTATGATTTCTAATTTTTTCTCTTTACATTTTCAGCTACTCATTCAAGTCCTATAAAACGTTTTGTTGTCAAAAGACTAAACTTTGCCGAGAAGCACTTTGTGTGGCCAGAAAATAGATCTAAAGTTCACTTTAGATTTTGCTGTGTCTAAAAACATACAACACATTTTTTTAGTTCAATCAACTTAACTTACATCAGTCAAACTGACTGAAAAAATATGACATTACACTTTTAATAACTAAAACAATTCAACTTTATTAACTGATTAATAGCGTCATGTCACTAATCACAATCAGTTCCAACCAATAGCCACGAGACTCAAGGAATATATAAGCTGTCCATTCATTTGACTGCAGATACTGATGCGGAACGTCACCCACCATCCTCCCCACCACCACCAGATTGGCCCTGTCCAGGGGGGTAAATTCTGGCCCTGCCTTCATCCTCAGCAGCCATAGGTGGATCTACAAACTTTCGATTCAAGCTACGGACGGAGCCTGTGCCCAAGAAATCCTATGTTTTGTTAAATCATACTTTTTGTCAAATGATACTCATCAAATAATTGTAATTCAACATCATATTTATCTCCCTGGTCTTTCTGGTACAACTGAATAATCCAAGGAAATCTTATGGCAATTTGTAACTTTCTGATTTGGTGGCTAATTTGTATGAATTCGTACAATCTCATTCGTACAATTTTGCACTATTTGCTCATCTCCCAAGGATGGTTGGGTTTAGAGGCGGGGCTGGGTGCCACACCTTTCAAAAATTTTGCATTTTCATACGACTGAACTCTAAATTAGCCATTAAACTAAAACAGTTACGTTTCCTTATGAGAACAGGCTGGAAAATTCTGCTATCATTTTCTCACCCTTGAGCACACATGAAAAAAAGATATTTTGAAGAATGTTGGAAACCTATAACTATTAACTTTCATAGTTGGAAAAATAAATACTAAAGTCAATGGTTACAGGTTTCCAACATTCTTCAGTATATATGTTCATTTTCTACACCTTAAAACAAGTCAAAGGTGAGTAAATGAATTTTCATTTTTGGTGTGAACTAAGTCTTCAAGTAAGAAAGACATCTCTTATCATGACTTTTTGTCATTTCTATTCATTTCCAGTTTTATATTGTACATATAAAATATATCTAAAAATCATAAGACAGGTAATTATGAAAATAAATAAAAATCACATTTTTAAAGGTCCTTAAATAGGCACTTTTTTCATCTTTAAACAAATATCTTTCCTCATTTTATTATAGAGAAAATATAGTGAGATATATCCACGCACGCTCTATCATAATGTTTTGATGCAAGTATTAAGATAGCATCAGATCTTAACTCTGAACTGCTTCAGTAAATATGCTTGCCAGATGTGACATGCCATTGAAAAAAAACAAAGCAATTAAACTGTTTATCTCTCATAAACCATGACTTCCAGCGCTGATTGACAAAACCATAAATAGAAAAGTGTGCTGCAATTTCTGAACCATATTTAAAGACTGGGGAAAAAAAAAACATATCTTAAGTTTTTTTTTCTGTACATAATTACCATCAAAGTAGGTTATGGCAGCAGTTGCACAAGCTCATAGCATCACAGCAAACAAAAGTGCCAATCATTGAGAATGACTACAGGCTACCGAGGCCTTTCATTTAAGTGATGTTAAGAGCAAACAATCAAACCCCCTGCTTTGGTACCCACAACACATCCATATCAAAGAATGACAAGTAGCAAAGGTGACAACCAATTTATAGCTCAAGGACTGTGAACAAGCAAATAAACAGGCATTTCCGAACCACACGTCCAATTCAATTTGCCTCTCCCATGGTTCAATGCATTTAGGGGGCGCCGAAGAGCTAATAGGCTAAACAATTGTAATCATTCACACACAGTCTTGATAAGAAGTTGTAAAAGTTGTGAAAACGCTCATGAATAGTTGCGCATCTCGTGTCTCTTTCATTTGAAAACCCAAAGCCGATGTTGACTTCAAAAAGGCGAAACACAGAAACTTTGAACCAGTCTGTGCCCTGTCTGTGTCTGTGGGCTGGTTTTCGTGATCTCGCTAATTACCGCTTGCTGTCGTTACATTGCTGTTGCTTCGCCTGCAGGTAAAGAGAGATTAAACAGCATGCGGTGCCCTTGTAAAGCAGCAAAGGTTTTACGGAGGGGGTCTTTAAATATTTAAGGTGTGAGCACAATGAGGCAGAGCTGAAATACAAAATACAAACCTGCAAATCATTTACATTTCACTCGCCTGTGTCTATTTTACACGTATAACAATTTTCAGGAGCAAAATTTGGAAAAAGGGAGATAAACGCATGCTATAATAAGATGTTTGCTGTGAGGTGATTGGCATATGCTGGAAAAAAAGGTGCTATTTACTGCCTCATCCACAAAAATCACGCACAAAAGAATTTGAATAGCAGATGCTCTTATTAGGCTGCGCAATATTGATGAAAGATATTACACTTATATACAGTTGAAGTCAGAATTATTAGCCCTCCTGATTTATTAGCCCATCTGTATTTTTCCGCAATTTCTGTTTAACAGAAAGATTTTTTTAACACATTTCTAAACATAATAGTTTTAATCATTCATTTCTAATAACTGATTACTTTTATCTTTGTCATGATGACAGTACAGAATATTTCAGTAAATATTTATCAAGATACTAGAATTCAGCTTAAAGTGACATTTAAAGGCTTACAGTAACTAGGTTAATTAAGTTAGGTTAATTAGGCAAATCATTGTATAAAGATGTTTTTTTCTGTAGACTAGCGGAAAAAAATATTGCTTAATGGAGCTAATAATATTAACCTTAAATGGTTTTATAAATCTTTTTTAAAACTGCTTTTATTCTAGCCAAAATAAAACAAGAAAGACTTTCTCCAGAAGAACAAATATTATAGGAAATACCGTGAAAAAATCCTTGCTCTGTTAAACATCATTTGGTAAATATATTTAAAAAAATGTATATATAAAAAACATCACACACACACACAACTTTTTAAAATAATGAATAGAAATAATGAATGAACTGTAATGAATAGCTTGCAGAACATTTCCCAGTGATGGGTTGCAGCTGGAAGTGCATTCACTGTGTAAAGCATATGCTGGATAAGTTGGCGGTTCATTCCACTGTGGCGACCCCAGATAAATAAAGGGACTGAGCCGAAAAGAAAATGAAAGAACGAATGAATTTGCAGAACAAATTTATATGCTGGTTTATGTCATGGAAAAATAAATCTGACACTAAATCCACCAGTTTTCTCTAAGAGATTAAATAACTGAATCATTTATTAAAATGAAAAAAGCAAGCATTGGTGATTGAATCATTGACTCACTTTGTTAATTTGAAAACAGATTCATTCCGAAAGTAAACACTGGAGTTTGCTGGGTTCCACGCAATTCCGTCATGTTGTCCCAACACAAATCGATAACTTAATCCTTTTTACAAATTTAAGTGGATTGAAGTTAAAACAATTAAGTTTGTTTTAAAAAAAAAAGTTGCCCCCCCAACAAAAATAATTAAGAATTGTGTTGTTTCAATTCATTTTAAATAAGTAGTCTGAACAAGAAGCAAAAGTCAATTTTAAGTGTATTTTCAGGAAAACAAAATACAGTCACTACCATATAACCTGCTTAGTAAATAACACAAACAAAGTCAATACGTTAATAGTTTCTAAATATTGTAGTTTTCATGTCGCATTTCAGTAGTCCATCAGCAAATTCAGGATCTAACTTAGCTGCATTTATACATTCATTCATTCATTCAATTTCCTTCGGCTTAGTCCCTTTATTCATCATGGGTCGCCACAGCAGAATGAATCATCAACTTATCCAGCATATATTTTACACAGCGGACGCCCTTCCAACTGCAACCCAGTACTGGGAAACACCCACACACACTCAATCACACACATACACTACGGCCAATTTTAGTTTATTCAACCTATGGCGCATGTCTTTGAGTGTGGGGGAAACCGAAGCACCTGGAGGAAACCCAGTCGAACACGGGGAGAACATGCACACAGAAATGCCAACTGGCCCTGCCAGGACTCGGACCAGCAACCTTCTTGCTGTGAGGCAACAGTGATAGCCACTGAGGCACCATGTCGCCCAGCATTTGTACAAAAAAACACAAATATTGAATGCAAAAAACATCCCTGGCCCTTGTCACAGTCAATTAAGTTGGCTAGGTAATGAGGCCATTTGCATTGTAAAGCATCCCCCTCGTGTGAGGGTTTTAATGGGGACAGGACTGAAGAGATTAATTGAGAGGGACATTTCTTGAACTCTATTTATCCCCCCCTTCCACGTCCTCCACGTCTTGCCTTTGCTTACCTGACTGACAGATCTACCTTTCAAACTGTAATATCTGAAACACTGCCCGCTCAAACCCCTCATTGACTCTGATGTTTAAAAAGGGCAGGATGGTACATTATGCATATGGTTTTGGCGACGAACAAGAAGTGTCTGACTTCAAGGCAACGGATGGATTTGGGCAATAAAGTGCTTCTGAATGTTAAAGGAACAGTTCAACCAAAGATTTTAATTCTTTGGTAATTTACTAGCCCTCATGATATTTAATATATAGTTGTCTTTTTTCTTCAGTATAACATTAAAGACACACACATTTATACATATATATATATATATATATATATATATATATATATATATATATATATATATATATATATATATGCACACACATACATACATACATACAGTCTATGGTGATCAATAAAATATCAGCATCTACTGGCACACTGAAAGTTAAAAAACAGGCAAAACTAAATTAATACACATGGCTCCAGATGATACACTGAGGTCTTATGAAGCTAAAGATTTACAGTGACAAAAAAAAAAAAAAGAGGCAGCTATATTTTGATACTCTCCACATTTATGTATGTCAACACATTTCCAGAAATGCACTAGAAGCACTCAATGTGAGCTCATAATGTAACCACTTCCCTAAAAAGGCATCTAATCTAATTTTTAAATTGATAAATTTGATAACCACTGAATTTAAAGGGATAGTTCAACCAAAAACCAAAAATGTTTAATTCTGTCTACCAGTTCACAGTAAGAAAATCTAATACTTTTGAAGTAAATGATTACCAGTTTATGATTAACATTCTTCAATACTGTATATCTTCTTTTGTGTTCAACAGAACAAAAACAATAACATAAATTATGGTCTAGTTAATGAGTAACTATATACTAGTAAATGATGACTATGCCCTTTAAACAATTCACAATCTTACTGTAGAATTTTTTGAGGTATCATACTGTTAAAAAAAAATAATTAGTAAAGAGTAAAACTGGGGCTTTAAAAGCAATTAGTCGACAACTTAAAAACCCCATACACTAAAAAGTGTTAAGTGACTTTATTTTTTAGAAAGTGAGTAAAATTTGCATTATTAATAACTTAAATAACTTAAATATTGCAAGTTACAATGAGTTTACTTGCATTGTTTCAAAGTAAACTCAACTGGTTTACTTTAAGTACCTAATAATTTTTTACAGTATAGTCTTTAAACTACTAATTAAATTAACTACTGTGCGCACATTAATATAAAAAAATAAGTTAGGTCAACTTAAAAAATTCCAAGTTACAATGAGTTTACGCACATTGTTTAAGTAAAATCAACTGGTTTATTTTAAGTACCTTATCACTTTTTACAGTGAAATTACTAAGTAATTGAAATACAGCAGTCAACATTTGAAGTCGATGAATATCTTTCATCAAAATTCTCCTAATGTCCAAATTACATTGAGTTACATTGTTTTGAAGTAAAGTCAACTGTTTTACTTTAAATACCTAATCAATTTTTACAATGTATAACCTCTAAATTACTAAGTAAATGCATTATGTTCAAATTTACATAAAACTTAAGTCAACATAAAAGTTCCAACTCACAATGGCTTTACTTCCATTGTTTAGGTAAAGTCAACTGGTTTACTTTAAGTAACTATTCCCTTTTTACAGTATATAAGTAAATTATGTGCAAATTTCTATAAAAAACTAACAAGTCAACCTAAAGGTTCTAAGTCAACTGGTCAACTCAAAGTCAACAACTAAGTCAACTCTAAGTCAACAGACAACTGGTTTACTCACTGGTTATTAAGTAAATGGTACTAATAGTTTATAGTGAAACAAAAATATTGCTGGTTTCAAAAACCAGTATCACATTTTATCATGATGAGACATTTGACTTAACCCCCTAATTATTAATCCACCATTATGAGGTGAAGTAACATTTTAAGTGAACACAAACCAATGTTTGAAGGCTACAAAACTCCATAAGAGACATTCTACCAGAAACATACATTTTCACTTATAAAAAAATGTGACAGGGCCTGACCTTTAAGCATGTC
Organism: Danio aesculapii; assembly: GCF_903798145.1. Classification (NCBI taxonomy): domain Eukaryota; kingdom Metazoa; phylum Chordata; class Actinopteri; order Cypriniformes; family Danionidae; genus Danio; species Danio aesculapii. The sequence continues at coordinate 52,302,377 of NC_079438.1, forward strand.
CTCTATATATATAAAAAAAAAGAATAATAATAATAAAAAATAATTATGTATATATATGTATATGTGTGTGTGTGTATATATATATATATATATATATATATATATATATATATATATATATATATATATATATATATATATATATATATATCATACAAAAACAAAGCATAAAATCATACAATTCAATGATAAAACGCATCTTTAATCATAGCCTTAATGGTGTATTGTACGCATTTTAATTAATCAAATGTGGCAGGACTGACAGAAGCATCTGGACAATTGTAAAATAGCATTTATTTGTAAAAATTTTTTATAATTTTTATGTTTTTAATCAATTGATGTGAACGATAACAACTTAAACTAGCTATTTCTGAAGTTTTTTTTTCTAAAAAACAGTTTTTAGCATAACAAAACTATTAAAGCTGTGGGTTCAATTGGGCTGAGGACAAGGACAATGACAGGGTTTATAAATTTGTAAAGTGTTTTTAATAAAGAAAAAAAAAAATCTGAGACCCAAATGAATGACTTTACAAAACAACTCACAGAAATCAATCATCAAGTCATTTCAGACACTTTTTAGGATGAAATACTTTTTATTTACTGTATTTTTGTTTTGATTTCAGGGAGATGATTTATGTTTCTGGTAGAATGTCCAATACACTGTATATCCTATAATGCAGCATTGCTATGCGTCTGCAGTTATAACAAGCAGCCATAATGTTCGGGTATTTGAGGGTCAGGTGATCATCTTTAAGTCCTCCATCATTCAATATCACAAATCAAACCGCATATTTGCATGTTCTCCTATGATGCAAGCACAGTGCAACAAGAACTATGAATATGCAACTTATAGGGCTACACAAAAAGCCATTTTTCCCACTATCCAGCATGGGGGTGGTGAAGGTAGTGGTCGTAGGTCTCTAATGACTTATTTAATATTGTAAGAGAAATGACCCGGGGACCAAGGAGCTCTTCGTCTCTCCAGTCGGAAAACAGAAACAATGGAGCCACCTTAATTGTGACATTACAAGCGCTGGCACAGAGAAGAACAGAGGGGGTTTGATTAAAAGGAGAAGAGGTGGGTGACTTTGTGAAAAGGTCACTGCACACTTACCTGGACTTCTCAACTCCCCCACTTTCCGAGCAAGAAAAAAGGTGGAAGAATATGGAGGGAAAAAAGAACAAAATGAGAAGAAAAAAAATGCCCCATGTGATTAGAGACGACTTCCAATATTTTCAGCAATGCCATTAGTGAAATAAGATGGTAATTTTCTGGCAGGCGGTATCTGGGCAGAAGATGACAGAAGGATGAGGGGGGGGGGGGGGGGGGGGGGGCAGCAGGTGTGAACAGAAGGAAGCACAGGTGGACAGTGTTGAGGTTAATTGAAAGGTTAGTCACAGGTCAGAAAAGACCAGCATCCTTTGGGAAAGGCTCCAGGTTCTGACTTACGCAATACAGGTGGCCATATGTTTGATGTAGAGCCATAGCCCCAATTTTAGAGTTTGACTTTAATTAAAGCAGGTTTTATTGGTTAGAAAAGGTGTCAGATGGCTGCAATTCTGTATGAATGTAATGTATAAAGCATTTAATGCAATACAAATGCATTAAATGGATTAAAAGCTACATAACAGTATCCACATTGTTAAAAATAAAACTTTTTTTTTGCTCTGAACACTGGAGTAGTTAAAAAAAAAACAAGCCAATACAGATTAAGTTAAGTAAAAAAAACAACAACAACAAATGAACACATTTGTTATTCTGACCAATAGTTTCAAAATAATTATTTGAGATTTACTAATTATTTGAAAAAACAAAAAACAGATCTTTATAGAATAAAACACAGAAAAAGCGTGTTACTCAAGCCCACACTTCATAAATCCAGAGAAACAAAAAAAATCAAGTACTCCCCATTTTTTCCCACATCCTATATATGAGTACAACATATTAAAAAATTAAATAAAATTATTTTCATTCCTTAAAGTTATTAAACACCATTTGCATGTTCATACTAACCACAATAAGAATTAAGAAAAACTAAGAAATATACATTTTCCTAAATTGTGCATTATTTGCTGCACAGGATGACGGTATTTTACATATATCTATCATAAGGGCAAACACTTCTATTATTTGACAAAGAGGCACAAAGACATCTGGCACCTTCTAAAACACTTCAGCCAATTTAAAAACCTGTACCACTCCTATAACCTTTAAATCAATGTGGCATACCGTCATGAATCTATTATTAACCGTTAAAATATCTCTGGAGACATTACTACAAATCAATACGTCAGTTATGATGCTAACGATATGTACATTACATCCATCTCTGAACCTTGCACATGTGAGTCAATTACCGCACACATGAACGTCATGAGAAACAGCACAGCTGCAATGATGCACTTTATAAACAGCTACAGCACAAGGGGAGAAGAAAAAATAGCTGAATTTCTGTAAGTAATAATGCTTCTACATCACAAGCAGGTACAGATGTCAGTCTCCAGTTTAACATTTTATTTTTAAAAAATTGCAAAGTCAATGGTGCATTAACAAAACAATGCTTAGTACACATTAAAGACATTTAAAAGCAAACAGAGGACAAAGAGGGAAAACAAACAAGCTGAATACAGTATGATGAACAGATAAAATGTGTAAGTTCCATTCACATTGTTTAAAAATAAAAATAAAAAGTTCCTAACTTATGCAACCTGAAGTTTTTATATGCAGAAAGTATAATTATTTTTTAGGCATGGCTGTTATAATTTTGTCTAGCTGTTAAAAATGGATACATGTAAAGACAAATTTGAGTCGCAATTCAATTTAAAATAACAGTAAACGAAAGTTATACATTATAAAATTATATGTTAAAGTCCCCAAGAAATCATCAATTGTTTGCCCTTGTAATCTTTAATTAAGATCTGAAAATGTACTTGATTTTGAGGTAATGGGCGTGGCTAACGCTGCTCCAGCTGTCAGTTTTGACAGAAATAGTGAGCAGGAGGAGTCTGTTAGGTTGTAATAACTCTTCTAAAACCCCTTTCCCGATCTATTTAAATGAAATGCTTAATTTACTATGTCCATTCAGCCAGCTGTAGATAAAACAAGCCACGCCCACTGTTTGCTCATTTAAAATTCAGTTTCTCTAAGGAATGCGTCACATTAAAAAAAGAATAACAAATCGCAACTTCCGGTTCATGGGACCTTTAAGCTATGAGTAGGGAATTTTCACATCAATGTATTGAGATCAAAGATGAAGTGTTTTTTTTTGTTTGCTTTTTTAAACATCATTGACCATCATTTATTTTGACCATGATTCAGAGGGCATATACTCTAAACTGTCATTCAGCATATATATACCAAAAAAAATAATGATAATAAATACTAACAGGCATGTTTAGAACAAAAATCAGTTCAGAAATACCAATCGTAATTTTAAATCTTCATACTTTGCCACAATCCTTCAAACACCTTTGACCTATTTATGTTTTAAATACAAATCTTATGCTTCAGAAAGTCATTTAGTTATATTTGTATATAAATTTATCTCCTACGCTGAACGATGACAAAACATTTCACCTTATTTAGAATTTTTTAAATAAAAAAAACTTTTGAAAACACATTTTATATGCTTAAGTATATAAAATAACTGCATCCGATTAAACGTATTTAAATTCTGGGAGCAAAATGGGACATATATCAATGTTACCAATGTTATAACATAATATCAATGTTATAATGTGAACTTTCTAAGATCACTTCAATCAAGAACATATACGTTTGCTCATTTGGGTTGCTTGTTATTACAATGCATTGGTAACACTTTAAGTCACAATTCACTGTATTATCAAATTATTAACTAACAGTAATAACTTCATAAACTACTAACTAGCTGCTTATTAATAGTTAGTAAGGTAGAAGCTAGGTTTAGGTTTAGGGATGTAGAATAAGATCATAACGTATAACCACTATTCAACTGTTAATAATAGGCATGTAATAAGCCAGTTCTTAAAAGCACAAATTGAATGACCTAAAGTGTTACCAATGCATTTTATTAATTCAAAAAGCCTTTACAGTAACTTCTATAGTATCTTAAGTGAACTCTATAAGGATATCTACTAAGGCTTGCATCCCTTTCTTCAGTGTAAAAGAGCCAGTCTTAGTCAGTTTGGTGTAAACGCAAGCCTTGCCAAAAAGACACACAAGGACTAGTCAGAATCTGGAGAGGTAAAAGTCTGTAGAGGTAAAGTTGTTTGTTTTGAAGCGGTTTCAGTTGAAGGTTTCAGGTCAGTTCAGTCACACTGTGTTCTGAAGTGCAGTTTGGCAAGTGCGTCATACAAGCAGTTTTTGACGAGATGAGTCAAACACACGAACGTACCGAAAGCATTACGCATTACGAACAAAAAAAAAAACAACTGTGTTAACGGGACGATGCTAACATCAGCTTACATAATGGCGACAAATGCCAGCTATTTACAATTCACAAGGAGGCCTCAGGCAATGCAATCTGAACTACATGTATGATTTAACAGTCAAGAAAAGCAATAGTGTATTCAATATTCACTTAAGTACAGAAGTTAAAAAGATCTTTAACAGAGGCTTAGTAAAGGAAAAAAAAAAACTCAAGTCATTTGGCATCTGCATTATACACTGTTCTGTGTATCCAGTTCATCTTTAAAAGCACCAGCAAGCTAATTGCTAATGTGGCTTCAAGAACTTAGGGACATTTAATTAAATGAGCTACAGTAGACGCAGTTTAAATAAAGACTTAAATTGGCTATCACTTAAACAGCCCTCTCTGTTTGTAAGAAACAGTTCAAAGTAAAAAAAAGAAATATCCCATTTAACACCCACAAAGGCTTGACCTCTGACAGTGTGACAATGCTTCCACTCAAATTACAGTAATGTGCAGAGTGAGCTCAAGTCATGTGACGTCTACTGCTTTAATTTCAACATCTGCATGTTTTTAAAAAGGATTAAAAAAAAAAAAACAATATTACAAACCTCTGCAAAGAGATGACAACTCAGTCTAAACAGTTAATAGGACAAGCTCTGATATATTAAAGCGTTGGATATAAAGCAATGGATATCTAGTCTTTATGCACTTTTTTTATGGAAGCTTGCTTGTGCCACACAGGAATTGAAAAAGAAAAAGGTCATTGTGACTAAGGAGGTAAAAAATATGATTTTGACTTTCTTGCAGTTTACATCGTATAAAAATGCAAATTATAAACTCGCAGATACTTTTTGAAATGCGATACAAATGTGAAATTCCAATTATAAATGGCAGAAAAGAGAAAGACACATTTGAAACTGGCAGAAGAAGAAAAAAGTGAAAATTTCTGAATTGCAAAAAAGCTGAATTCTAAAGAATTAACTTAAAATAGTGAAAAAAAAGTAAATTGCTAGTAAAAAAAAAAAGTATCTCAGAAACAGGAGATGTAAACTGAGCTATGAAAAATGAATCTGAAAAGAATCTGAGATAAAATTAATAAGAGAGTAAGAGCACAGAAAAAGTGTATATATATATATATATATATATATATATATATATATATATATATATATATATATATATATGATCAAATGTCATGACTACAAATGTTTTATGTTACTTTACCTTATTTAAATAAGTTAACCAGGTTTCAATTTAAATGCTTAAGTTATGCAAAGTTTAACTTAATATTTTTAGTCAATTTGATTGATATACATTGAGATGAGCAGAAAAGTTCATTTAATTCAACAAAAAAAATGAAGGCAGCAAGAATTATTTTCAGTGAGTATGAAGAAAAGAAGAAGAAAAAACATATTAAGTGCCAATTTCAAGATAAAATGCTAAAACAAATGACTCATAATTGCAAAGGGAAAAAGGTAAGATTTTAAAACATACAATATTAAGAATTTAGAAAACTCAGAATTCCTATAAAAAAAAGATTTGCAAAAATAAAGTCTGAATAGAGAGACTCTCTCTCTAAGATATTGTCTGAAATTGCAAGTTTAAAGTTTAAGTTACCTTTACTTATTTATTTTTTTAAATTCCATGACAACATGCTTCCATAACTTTTAGTCTGTTAGTATATGCGACTTATATATTTAATATGACAATGTTTACACTCCCAAACTCCTCAGAAATGCGATACATGTAAAATTCCAATTAAAAAATTGTACAAATGAGAGATATAAATTTGTAACTGGGAGAAGAAAATAAAAAGTAATATCTTTAAACTGCAAAAAAAAAAAGCTGAATTTCAAACAATTAACATGGAATTGAAAAAACAGCATCTCAGAAATGCAAAGGAAATACAGATATAAAATAAATGAGTATAAAAAAGAATAAAAAAAAAAAAACAATAGGAATAAAAAATAAGAACAAAACCAAGGGGAGATATTAAAGAATCATGAGATGTAAACTTTTAACTTAAAGTCTGAATTTCCAGATATAAAATGCAAATTTAAAGATTTCAAGAAAAATGCAAAAAAATTATACTTGGAATTGCAAATATATTGTAAAACACGCATCAAAATTGCTTGAAATAAAATTGGAATTGCAAAAATAAAGTCCTTATTGTGAGACTAACTCATAATTGTGAAGATATTGTCTGAAATTGCGAGATTAAAGTCACAATTACCTTTATATATTTTTAAATTCCATGACAACAGGCTTCCATAACTTTTCGTCTATTAGTATAAGTGAATTGCATCATATATTGTAATCTTTTTGTATGACTTTTACAGTCATCTTGAGCTCAGGAACAGATTTTTCACACACTTCATGTCACTCAATCACTCACACACACTCGCTTTCATTTAACATCTGTCCTGGCCGTCGCATAAATGCATTAGATTGTTTATGTTGGGAAACAGATTCCGCAGCACTCCATGCAGATCTCCAGGCAGTCCGAGGACTCGCAGCACGCATCCATAATGCCACAGTCCATGTCACAGGGACAGTTGCAGTCGTCTCCCAGGTCGTCAGCGCAGCAGCAGCAGCAACAGGCTTCCGACGTGCAGGTGCCGCAAGAGGCCTGAGTCACCACCATATTGCACAGAGTGAGAAATTCACAAAACAGGCAGGCCAGGATGCAGTGGACGCAGCAGTCTGCACTCAGAGTGTCGCAGCGGGCAGAACAAGACAAAATAAAAAACACTGAATGAACAAGACTTGCTTTAATTTTGTGTGAGATCATTTTTGCTGTTTTGTTTGAGGTTATAAAATTAAATAAAATTAAATAAAACAAAAACAATAAAAACTATTTAACTATTTAACTTAAATAAAAAGAAAATTAAATTAAAAAAATGTAAATTAAATAAGTAAAGCTTTAAAAAAAATCAATTGAACAAATAAGATAGACTAAAAAGAAAGAATTGCATTGAAAAAGATTAAATGCACATTAACATTTGCTACTTCATTTTGTTTGAGATCATTTTTGCTATTTTGTTGCTATTTGGTGTTGCAAATAAATTTAAATAAAACAACAAAATAAAATAAAATAAAGATTAAATTGAACAAAAAGGATAGAAAAAAATAGAAAGAATTTAATAAAAAAAGATTACATGAACTAAATTCGAATAGAGACAAGACACTGCAGGTAATTATCATAACAAAAATAAGTGATAGTCATCATCATATTACCCAAGCTGAAACATTCCATAAAGACGTTTTTTTAAAAATGTTGTTTAAATATGGCAATTTTTTGGGGTAAAATTTCTGCTAATTTGCATATATTTCTAGCACAAAAAAACTGAACATTGTATTTAAAAACCAATTATTTTTATAATTTTTTTTTTGTAGTCAGAGGATTTTATAGATCCTTTTTTATAAATATAGAGTCTTTTTTATCACTTCATATTTCAAAAAAGACTGCAACAACAAGAAAAAACATATGTTCACATTTTTGTAGAATAAAATGTTGCAAATAATAAGCCATATTATGCATAAACTGTAAAAAAAAAAAAAAAAACATTTATAATATATGTAGATATCAATAAAAATGTGAAGTTCGGATTATGTAAGCACTACTAAAGTGCACACTGACAGAAAAAAATATTTTTTTAGATTTATAATATATATATATATATATATATATATATATATATGTATATATATATATATATATATATATATATATATATATATATATATATATATATATATATATATATATATATATGTATATATATATATATATATATATATATATATATATATATATATATATACATATACATATACATATACATATATATATATATATATATATATACATATATATATATATATATATATATATATATATATATATATATATATATCACAATTGAAATCAACAGACACTGATAATAGTGCATCAAAAGTAACACCTAAAAGTGTATGTTAGATGTTTTCTTTACACTAAATGTAAAAGAAAAACACTATAAACAAAACAAAAAAAATTACATGTATAAAAAGTGTGTTTTTCCTGCAGTGGCTTGTCTTAAATCATACAAAATTAAAGAAATCTTTATTTTTATATAAAGGTTAAATTGATTTAGAACATAATGACTGACATGTAAAACTGTGTGTGTGTGTGTGTGTGTGTGTGTGTGCGTGTGTGTGTAGGTGTAGGTGTGTGTGTGTGTAGGTGTGCAAGACCACAACTCAGCAGCGGCGAGAGTGAAAGAGGAATCAGAGAAATTCAAAAGGAACGAATTGCACTTTTGGGTTGATTAGTAGCTTTGTGAATAATGGGGTTATTATCATGCAAAAGCACAGGGTTGGTCACGTAAAGCTGATTAACAGCGTCCAACATTTTCACCAGCAAATTGGTGCGTTAATGCTGCAGTTTTTCTCATCTCTGATTAACATTTAACCTTTCTCTCGCAGGGCCGTCACATACTACGCCAAATTACTGTTGTTTAGGATGACGTGGATCCACAGTTTTACAGAAGCTGTCGGGAGATGTTATAAATAAAATAATAAAACATATATGAATTTATTGACTAGACTAACCAAACTGTTAAGTGGCTTGTTTTTGAGAATGTATTCATTATAGATGCTTGTTATCTGTTCATGTGTTGGGATATTAAATAAACATATTGGTCAAGGACAAGGTGTCGCATTTTGGCACAATTTAAACCATTTAATCATCATTCAGCCTAACATATATATTTTACATAAATATAAAGCAATATACTTATGACCTGTACGTAATAAAATACATAAGTGATCATATTGCATTACAGTATTTTAAATGAATAAAATAAATACATAATGTCATTCTGACAAATGGGTAAAGCCTAGTAGTTTGTAGTATAGTGGCAAAGCATAAATGCTGAAAACAACAATGAATTATTTCTTTATTTCACTGTCTTTATTTTTCTTTAATTAACGTTCTTTTCCTTTATTTCTTTTCCTTTATTTCACTTTCTTTTTCACAATCTTTATTTTACTTTATTTCACTTTAATTGAGTTTACTTGTTTTCCTACCTTCATTTCTCAATTTCTTTATTTCACTTCCTTCCTCTTTCTTTTTTATTTCCCTTTCTTTCTCTTTCTTTATTTCCGTTCCTTCCTTATTTCCTTCCTTCCTCTTTATTTAATTTATTTTCCTTTCTTTCTGTCTTCCTTCCTTCCTTCCATTTTCTTTATTTATTTTACTTCCTTCATTTTACTTCCTTCATTCCACTTTCTTTATTTAATTTGCTTCCTTCTTTCCTTCCTCTTTATTATTTCCCTTACTTCCTTCCCTCCATTTTTTTAAATTTATTTTCCTTCCTTCTACTTTCTTCATTTCCCTTCCTTCCTCTTTATTTATTTCCCTTCCTTCCTTCCACTTTCTTTTTTTATTTATTTCCCTTCCTTCCTTCCACTCTTTCTTTATTTATTTCCCTTCCTTCCTTCCTTCCTTCCACTTTCTTTCTTTATTTATTTCCCTTCCTTCCTTCTTTCCTTCCTTCCACTTTCTTTCTTTATTTCTCATTCTTCCTTCCACTTTCTTTCTTTATTTCCCTTCCTTCTTTCCTTCCTTCCACTTTCTTTCTTTATTTCTCATTCTTCCTTCCACTTTCTTTCTTTATTTCCCTTCCTTCCTTCCTTCCTTCCACTTTATTTATTTCCCATTCTTCCTTCCACTTTCTTTCTTTATTTCCCTTCCTTCCTTCCTTCCTTCCTTCCTTCCTTCCTTCCTTCCTTCCTTCCTTCCTTCCTTCCTTCCTTCCTTCCTTCCTTCCTTCCTTCCTTCCTTCCTTCCTTCCTTCCTTCCTTCCTTCCTTCCTTCCTTCCTTCCTTCATTTCCCTTCCTTCCTTCCACTTTCTTTCTTTACTTATTTCCCTTCCTTCCTATATATAGGTACTTGCAAAATATACAAAGTAATGTTCATTATATATATATTTTAAATAATAAAATAAATATGAAGGCTTCAATAAGCTGCATGGTGCACATACTGTGCTCCGGCATAAACAGTACCGTAGAGCATAACAGTGAACCCCTACCAGCCCGGACGAGCGGCTCGGACCTCTAATCAACACTAGAACCCAAAAAGCAGTGCATTGGAGAAATCACAGCGATGTGATGTGTATCGTTATCAGTCTAAACGTGAATTTGCATGGCTTTCATCAGTGTGTGGTGAGCTGTCAGAGAAGAGAGAGAGAGAGAGAGAGAGAGAGAGAGAGAGAGAGAGAGAGAGAGAGAGAGAGAGAGAGAGAGAGAGAGAGAGCGCAAGGATAAGGCCTGAAGACCAGTGGATGTTCATGTTTGTTTGATCAAAGTGATTTTTTTTGTAGGCGGTGGAGCTGACCAGCGGTGGTGCTGTGCAGCCTGGACAGTGTTTGAACATGAAACAAGTTTGCATGCAGGCCCACCAAAGGCTTAAAACTCCAGCTTTTCTGAAAGGTCAAACAGACACACTTTCAGATTCTGCTGTGGAGACTTTTTACGAACTGTTGATTCAACTGCAATATAAATTAACTTGGTGAAATGTAAAAAAAAAAAAGAAAAAAAAAAAAGTTCATTGATTAACAGTTGCTCATATCTTGTGATTCATGGGTGTGATGGGTGAAATTTTGATTTATTTATGCATTGAGACCTAGACTTACTAACATTTTTAGTCAAATTGTTTTATTTTTGTCTGGGTTGGTCATTCAAATTGTGATATAAAAGCTATTTGTTGTTAAACTGAAAAAAGGCCAATAATTAACAGTTGCTCATATCTTGTGATTCATGGGTGTTTTCGATTTATGTATGCAAAGTGTATTATGGGACCTTGACATTTATTAACATTTTTAGTCAAATTGTTTTATTTTTTCTGTCTGGGTTGGTCATGCAAATTATGGTACAAATACTAGGTAAATGTAATTTGTTGTTAAACTGAAATAAAAATGTCCATTATTAACATTTTAGTCAAATTATTTTGTTTTTGTTTAGACTGGTCATGCAAATTATGGTACAAAAACTAGGTAAATGTTATTTGTTGTTAAACTGAAAAAAAGGCCAATAATTAACAGTTGCTCATATCTTGTGATTCATGGGTGTTTTCGATTTGAGTTTTGACCTCGAGTTTTATTCACAATTTTTCAGTCAAATTGTTTTATTTTTGTCTGGGTTGGTCATGCAAATTATGGTACAAAAAGAAAATGTTACTTGTTAATAAACTGATTTATTTCTACATACAGCAATGGATGAAATAAGACACCTATTTCATATCTCTGGATTTACAATTAATAAATGTGATTGAATTAAAAAAAAAAAAAAAACTTTTAAAATTCTGTAAAGTAATGACATTGGCCAAATTTATTTCCAAAACGTTCAGAATTTCAAGTAAAAATGGTCATTTACAGTCATTTTCAGAAAAAAAAAAAGAATAAAATAGGAAATATTAATAAAAAGTTGCCATGTTTTTAGACTTGTTTACATTCATTTTAGGGAACATAATGGCCGTTTAAACTTCAAAACAGTTAATCAAATCCATAATTGGAACAAATTTTTCTAGATTTGTCTTTATTTGGAAGAAATGCTATCAGATGTACAATAAAATAATTATTTACATATCACTGTAACCCAGGCATGGGCAAACTCGATCCTCGTGGGCCGGTGTCCCTGCAGAGTTTTGCTCCAACACTAATCAAACACACCTGAACACCCTAATTAGTGTCTTCAAGATCACTAGAAAGCTACAAGCAGGTGTGTTTGATTAGGGTTGGTGCAAAACTATGCAGGACACCGGCCCTCCAGGATCGAGTTTGCCCATCCCTGCTCTAACCCAAACTTAAATTTGAGAAAATTCTGAGAAAATATAAGTAAATTAAATAAAATTCACATTATTCGTAATAGAATTTATTGCTTAAATCTACTCAAAAATGATAATACAAGTAATTCTAATAATGTTAAATCACATGCTACAGGCAACTACTAATTATTACATATTTATACAGTGTACTAGATAAGATTCAATGATTTGATTTGAGCCATCCTATTAAACAAGTTTGAAAAAAACAAATTACACGTGTCCATACTGATTCTCTTCCCCTGTTTTCCTCTTCTGCTTTTTTTAACTAACAATTTCTTTCTAGAAACGGATTTAAAAGCTACAGTACATAATGAATTCCCTTGGATGTATAATTTATCAGCAGCGATTAGTGTGAATCTTAAGGAATGAGAGTCTGTGTAATGTACACAGGAGACGGCCTGCCTTATCTCTGCTGCAAAACCGACGTCGGTCCAATGAGAGGGTTCATGTTTAATGTCAGCCAGAGCGGAGGATGCCCAGATTTCGTGAGGCCAAAAACAGCCCCAGCGCCTCGGAGGAAATGGTTTGAGACATCTGGAAAACTCCAAAGGCTAACATCAAAAAGAAAGGCAGCGTGACATAAAACAAGCTGGAAGAGTCGCGGACCGGGAACGTTCAAAATGAAGAAAGACTGACTGCTGCATGAGTTGCACACGGCGGCTTTAGAGACCAAAAGAAAAGATGAAATGAAAAAAAAAAGAGCGAGAGATATATAGCGAGCAGTTAATTTGCAGTCAATAAGCAAGTGAGCACTGTAAACTTTGAGAAAGAGAGCAGCAGATACGCTAGGGAAGCTGCGAAGATGGGAAAAACATGGCATTACGATGCACCGCTAATGACCGCGCTAGCTTTCTGCGAACATCCCGCAGACTTAATTGAATTTGTCAGAGGGATTTTCGACGACTGCGTGCTTGCAACACAACACAATCACAAACACGCCATCACCCAAGGTCCTAACCCGCACGCAAAGGAACAAAAGATCTCTCAATTAGTTGATTTTTTTTCTGCTGGGGTTGCTGTTATCGCAGCCAGCGACGGCAGCCAAGAACACAAGGAATCACAATCCCCTGAGCAGAGATCTTGTAAAGCTTTATTCTTCGGCTTCCCAGGCTGTTTAGAGGCTAATTTCACAGGCAAACAGATTATGGTAATCCGTGTAAACATTAAAACACAACAGCTTGCCGTTTTCCAGGGGGAAATTACTACTTGAGAGAGAACATATTGATTCAAAACACACATCTACAAATAACACGTGCCTGAACACAAACTGTAATGAGACAGACTTATTGAACTGTTCACCCCCCACCCCAGCCTCTTCAATTAAGATGTGAAAACTATGATGCTTCTTAAGATACAAATTTCTGGAAGATCCACATGGAGATGATAGCACTGTTACACGCATCTCGCACTAGGCTCCTTCTGTACTTCAGGAATCACCTGAGTGATAAATCCGTATTTAAATTTTCAGTGTGGGCAAACTCACACACTTTCCTGCCTGTTCACACACACACTGGTTACAAAAATAAAATGAAAAAAAGTAAAATAAAATAATACAATTAACAAAAAAATTAAAATAACAAAATAAAATTTAATGAATAAATAAATTAATGCACAGTGTTCATTTAAATAATTTACATTTAATTAAATAAAATTAAATTAAAGCATAAAAGTAAAAAATACAATTAACAAAAAAAATTCAATTAATAACAAAAATAAAATTTAATGAATAAATAAATAAATGCACAGTGTTCATTTAAATTATTTACATTTAATTAAATAAAATAAAATTAAATTATAAAATAAAAAATACAATTAACAAAAAAATAAAATTAATAACAAAAATAAAATTTAATGAATAAATAAATGCACAGTGTTCATTTAAATTATTTACATTTAATTAAATAAAATTAAATTAAATTATAAAATAAAAAATACAATTTACAAAAAAATTAAATTAATAACAAAAATAAAATTTAATGAATAAATAAATAAATGGACAGTGTTCATTTAAATTATTTAAATTAAATTAAATTAAATTAAATTAAATTAAAATAAATTAAACATAAAATAAAAAATAAAATTAACAAAAAAATAAAATACGAAAAATAAAATAAAATTTCATAAATAAATAAATAAATGCATTGTGTTCATTTAAATTCATTTACATTAAATTTGTCCAAAAATAATCTACGGTTGTCTTTACCAAATCCAAATGTAGCTTTGCTTAGCTACAAATAAAGTAATAAATAATGTTCAAAATACATGAATAAATTACAGAATTAAATACTAAACATGACAAATTAAATTAAATAAATCACTAATGATCTATTATACATCATTTTTTTAAATAAATTAATAAACTAAAGAATAAATAAAAAATAAATTAAATACAAAATATAATAAAAAACAGGACAAATCAAATAAAATTACTCAATGATGATGTACTAAATATAAATTATGGTTAATAACTATGAACCAAAGACTATAAATTAACAAACGAATGAAGAAATAAATGAATCAACATGAATTATTTAAAATACACTAGAAAATTAAGAAAGAAACACTAGTTTTACTCAAATACTTTAGAAATTAATTTGTTCAATACATATTAAAAGACGATCTTACAAGAACCAATAATATAGTAAACACCCACTACATAAAAAAATATTAAGATATAAAAGAATATTTAAACCTAAATTATAACAGATAAATGAATTAAAAGTAAATCAACAAACAAATTAATCAAGATATAGCATTTTATAATATAATGTTTATTTAAATTAGTCAAAATAGTCAGATTTTTTTGATGAATAAAAAATAAATAACAAAAATGTTAAAGTTTTTACATTAATAACTAAAATTTAAATGGAAAAGAATAAACAGAAACAAAAAAGTATACAGCTGATAGGTCCCATTTTCCATCGCTAAACTACCATAAGCACAAAGCCGATTAATCAGATTTTATAAATTATGGTAAATAACTATGAACCAAAGACTATAAATAAACAAACAAATTGAAAAAAAAAATAAATAAACATGAAGATATTAAAATACAATAGAAAATTAGGGATGGAAAAAAAAAAAAAACACTAGTTTTACTCAAATACATTTTAGAAAATAAATTGTTTAATAAAAACATATTAAAAGACAGTCGCACAAAATAGCTTATACTAAATAGCAATCATAGAAAAAAATAATTAAAACATAAAAGAATATATTTAAACATGAATTATAACAAATAAATGAATTACAGCAGCAAACAAATTATATATAATGTTTATTTAAATTAGTTCAAATAGTCAGATCACTTGATGACTAAAAAATAAATAACTAAACTTTTAAAGTTATTATAACATTATTAATAAAATTTTACTGCAAAAGAATAAACAAAAAAAATATGTATACAGTTGATAGGTCACATTTTCCATCTCTAAACTACCATAAGCACAAGGCCGAAATCATCAAGCCATTCAATTACATTTCTAAACCCAACTGAGCCAAGCGCAGTCACTAGTGGAATCCCAAGACAGTGACAGTCACCATTCCCAATTTATGCCTTCTAATTCAGCCGAACGCCGTGTCTAACGAAACACAAACTGCTTGACAGAGAATCTGAAGTGCTCAGCAGGTGCAAGACTCTCCCTGATTTAAAAGGGTTATGGTATCAGACAAGCATGATTGAACATCTCGCAGTAAAGAAAGCGCAATGCATGATCCAGGAAAGCAGCGGTGGTACACAGACGAGAGAGAGAGAGAGAGAGAGACGCTCTTAATGAGAGGACACTGTGAGAGAGGGCAGCGATGGCCCCTGCTGAGGTGGGGTTGACACATGGCAGACCCCCCGCTCTCGCCAGTCTTGTTAAAAGGTCACACCTTGGTGACCATTACTAATGCACCAGCAATCTCCTTCATTACTGCCCTCTCCTTAGCATCACACCTGACAAAGTGCAAGCTGCTTTTTTCAGCTCGGCCTTCTGTTTTTCGTTCCCATTTGCGAGACAATACAACACCACGGAAATAAAGAGATCAGTCTGGATGGGCTTTATGAAAGATGAAGGAAAGCAGTGCATTTGGAGGAAAGTCGCAGATTAGTTGGGGTTAAAGCGTGGAAAGGTGGACAGCATGGAAGAACAGAGCAAGGGGTCTCAATTATAAATGTGATGTATGCATTAAAATGGGGGTGGAATAGTGCGTATGGCGCTTCCCACAGAAAAACTTAACCTTAAAATGGGAGAACGTGCACAGCTTTAAGTAAACTGAGCAAATATAGTTAAAGGTCCCGTGAAGCATTTTTTACTAGGGTATCTAGTTCATAGTAATATTGATATCTTGTTTCATATCATTTGATATTGATAATTATTGAATATTTTTTTTAACATTTAGGAATAGTAGGACTTTTTTAACCTCTTTATTTTATTTACCAACATTACTAAGGCAAATTGTTTTAATAGTCAAAAACAAAAATATTTAAACTGTATATCTAATCTCTTTGCAGTAAAATAAACAATGTTTAAAAGACTCTTAAACTTGATAAATAAAATGTTTCAAAGTGTGTGCAATGGTAAAGTGTAAATACTGAATCAAAGCAAACCTCAAGGTAGATCAACATCTGTACGGTGTCAATAATAATGACACAGTAAACCTCAAATTCTGTATACAAAATAAATGATAATCAAATCTGAGCTTTCAAGTAAAAGAACTAACCATCATTATTCAAATCCATACTGCAACATTACAAATTGTGAAGTTGAATAACTATATATTACCCCTATGCTAAAAAATCTTTCAGACGGGTGGCTAGTGGCTGGGATGCACAAGAAAGGAAACCAAAAAGCCACATCCTTACATCCTTTTTTATTTACAATCTCTTCACTGCTGCTATACGGCACTCATTTTCGCATGTGTTGTTATTCTGCTCTGACGTGACAAGCGCAAGTGCATGGTTTCCTTGACCATGAGCTTTGCGCTCACGGTACCCTGGCGTCTCTCGTAACTAGGCGACCATCAAGCGTTTTCTCAGAGGACGACAAAGGGACAAACCGTTGCTACAGCTCCGATGCAAGTTCATGGAGAAAAGTAAAAAGCGCTGCAGTGTTTGTCTGAGGTAATTAGTCTGCCATACTTACTGAAATGTGTATAGTCTATACACAGTGTGAAGCAGATTGGTTAGTTCTGCTTTCATGAATCTTGGTGCGCTCTGGGCATTCGGAAAAGGTTCTATGTTTTCAACTAGGTACGGCTGGAAAATCTTTGCGCGTCACGTGTGTACCGCTTGCACAACATGTGCGCGTCGCTCCAAAGTGCACGCCGTGCAAGTCGCGCATCTCCATTGGAAATGACAAACCTACAGCCTAAGCTTATTGGCATTGCTTCCAAGGCGTGCGCTCAGCAGCCACATTTTAATAAAACTAAAGCGCTTCATACAGAGTCTTTTTTATTTTATTTTATTTCTTTATAATCGATATTGACAATGGTGTTCGGTCAATTAATATTAATACCGATTTTAATCGCCCAGCCCTAGTTTCTCAAATGCAACATGAATAGAGCGTGGGTGATAGAGCAGATCCTCCCGATTTAAAAAAAACAGCCAATAGTGTTTCGCTTTTAAATCACAGCTCTGCCAGTGAGAGTGGTTGAGCAGTGCATGTCAAATACTAGAATGCATTTAATTGGTCAGAAGATTAGATGAGAAACTGAAATACGAGATGACATGGAAAAAAAAAAATAATTGATTGGCAGTGACAAACTGCAAGCTTTGGATATTTTTATGAGTTTTATATTAAGTTTGTTTCTGTTTTGGAGCACTCTAGCTAACAGATATCCTTAAAACTAACATCTAAAATGTTTTATTTTAATTTCACGGAACCCTTAACTTAAATATTGGCTTGATTGGACCACTTTAAATCACCATATGAGCCATAATCCTTAATAAATATATATATTTATTCTGGCGTACGATGACTTTAAGAATGCTTCTATGCAAAGTTTTATAAATGAGACCCCAGATCTTTAAGTACACATGCATGTTTTTGTGTGAGTGTATGTTTGTGTGAGATGATATGTACCCTCTGGGGTGGAGCCGGGTTTATGGGAACCCGTAGAGCTGCTTTTGCTCCTCCTGCTGCTGTCGCTGTTGACCGACAGGCTGGAGCGAAGCTTTTTCTGCACACGGTGAGAGACAGGTGATGGGAGCTTCCTGGGTTCTGAGGTGTGGACGGATGGAGGAGGCTGTGTGATCCCACATGGTGTGCCATGGCCGTTACTTAGCACCGTGTGAAGGCCGTTCTGTTGCCTGGAAGGCTGTGCATTGACAGGATGCTGCAGAGATGTTGCAGGCTGGGGTAAAGGCTGAGGCTGAGCTGTAAAAAGAGACACAGATCAGTAATTGTTTGTTCAGACTAGAGAACTTAACAGCTCTACACCAAGTCATTAGCTTTTTACAGCTTTTATGATCATTTAAAATGTGAAACAGAAAAAAACACACTTTGTGAAAAATATATGAATATATGTTAATAAATATCAACAAGTTTACACAAGACCCTCAAAGGCTCCATCATGCCAAGTTTAAACTATCCTGTATATTCTGGAATCCATTCCAATTCATGGGTGGAGCTAAAGAATTGTATTGGTACACTGGAATCTAATTTGGCACACTTTGTTCAATGCAACTCTCTGATTGGTGGAATTATCTGCACAGCATAAAGGTTAATGTAGCATTTTCTGAATGTGTTCTACTATTTACATGGTTGATTTATTTATTCCTTTAAAAAAAAGTGGTTTGACTTTTAAAGTTTTCAGTAGGGATGCAATGAAATCAATATTCTGGGCCAAAACTGAAAATTCGGGATGTGCTTAACTGAACACTTGAAACTTCATTCATTCATTTTCTTTTTGGCTTAGTTCCTTTATTAATCAGGGGTCGCCACAACAGAATGAACTGCCAACTTATCCAGCATATGTTTTACGCAGCGAATACCCTTCCAGCTGCAACCCATCACTGGGAAACATCCATACACACTCACAGGGGTTCTGCAGGTTTCACAGAGTTAAATTTAAGACTTTAAGACATTTTTAATACTATTATGACTGAAATTTTAGACTCAAAGCGCTTAAGCCCAAGGAATTTTTTTTAAATGGCCCAAACGGAAAAGATTTCTATTTGCCCTATCAAAAAATGTTTAATAATACATTTAATAATACATTAATAATTAAAAAAATTAATATTTTAGATTTAAAAACATTTTAAATAGTGTGTAAAACAAGCAAGCTACACTTTTTTTTCAACATAAACTTTCTTAAAAAAGAAAAATGATTTAAAAGTTTTAAAAACTATAATAAACTAAATCTACAGGGAGAACTTTAAAATATATATATTTTAAGGAAATAATTAAACATTTTAAATTAAAGTTTAAAGTTATTGAGATGGATTGTTGATGCAATTTATGAACAAAAGAAAATTAGGACCTGTAGACCTACAACACAAAATTTCAGTAAATTTAAGACTTTTTAAGGTCTAAAATTTGGATTTTGAGATTTAAGACATTTTAAGACTTTAAGACCCTGCAGAAACCCTGCACTCATTCACACCCATATACTACGGACAATTCAGCTTAAACAATTCACCTATAGCACATGTCTTTGGACTTGTGGGGTAAACCGGAGCACACGAAGGAAACCCACGCCAACACAGAAAGAACATGCAAACTCCACACATAAATGCCTACTGACCCAGCTGAGGCTCGAACCAGCGACCTTCTTGCTGTGAGGCGATTGTGCTACCCACTGCACCACCACTTAAAACTTAATATACTTTAATGTAATAAATAATTATTACAAAGTAATCTTGCATAAACTTTTTAATATTTACTTAAATTATTCTACTTTTAAAAATCACAAGCCAATAAAATAAACATATTTTACTGAGTCGAGAGGAAACATTTACATATTTTTGTTATTAATTGTTTTGATTCAAAAATCATATCTATTTTTTCTCTTAAAACTGTATTCTAAACATTTCTTCTTCTGCTGAGATTTACAGTTGTTAGATTTACAACATGACAAGTCATCTAGTTCTCCCAAAAGACATGGAAGCACTATGATTCATGAATGCAACCAGCACAGAGAACTTGCAGTCTTCATGCACATCACACATACATGAGGTGTCTGTGTGTGTGGCCTGAACCAACAGACTCTATCTGATGCAAAAATAGTAATGGCAAAGTGAGTAAGTGACACTAGCAGGGAGTTTTATGCATTCTCCTTCAGGAAATGCACCTCATGTTTATTGGGCTCCTTTGAATTATTCATCATCATTCTGAATTTACTGGATTTTTTTTTTCTTGCCTTCATAAAACAACCACTGCATTTTGTCTGGTGTGTTGTAAGGCACAAACATATGATCTTCCAAGAAACCATGTGAAATGAGTTCTCTCTTAATTACTTTTTTCTTTAGGTGGGAGGTCCAGTCTGACTGTGCCATTATTGTTAACAAGAGAAGGAAACCAGTCGGCCTCTTTATAACAACATATCACCCTGGGAAGACGCTGACGTGAATGTAAAATAACACAATTAAAAACAGGCCATGGCAGCCTCATCAGCCAGCTGTCCATCTGCATGTACACTCCAGGCAGCAAACAGGAGCGCTCGCACTGTCAAGCACATGTAGGGACTGAACAGGATGCTCTAAGGGCTATCAATAGGCTTTATTTATTTAATCATCATTCAGTTCATTTAAGCATATTTTATAAACTTCTTCCAAGAGTAATGGTAAAAAAAAAAAAAAAGCTTGTCACCAGAACAACTGTTTTGAGTACTTAAATCTAAATGATTCTGTTTTTTATTATTGAAATTATTCTGTCTCTGACTTTTTTTTGTATTTTTTAAGCACACATTATCTGAATGTAATGTATGACACTACACTATGTTAGAAACCTTTTTTTAATGTGTTTTAACTTGTAAACCATTCAATTTATCATAAAGAAAACACTGAAGTCTTTTCAACCCCTCACTCACTTAATCCCTTGTCTTTTTAACCTATATTTTATGCAATTCATTAAAACACTGCGATCATAGTGTATACCAGGCTAAAAGATTCAGCAGTTATCATGCCATGAAAATTTGATGCCTGATTAAAGCCAAACAGAAAAATAGAGAAAAATTACTAAAACTGATGAAAGCAGTTAAAATGAATGCCTAAAATACAATAAAAATAACGAGAAGATTAAAATATCAACAATTAATTTACATTAGGCATTTTTGTTGCTTCTCGTACTTACTTCTTTAGCATCAGTTGGAGTATGAATGGAAAAGCTGTGCATTTAACGTTCACTTTGTCTTTTAGAATACATTTGCTTTGAGACACTTAGTATTAGGGATGCACAATATATCGTTTCAGCATCAATATCACAATTAATAATAATTTTATAGATTATTATTGAGTTTGTTAATTTTATGGATAATAATCAACCAGGAAACACAGTTCAGAGCATGTGATTTGTGGAGTTATCGCAAAGTTTAACCCTAGCAGTGAAATATTTTTATTTGAATGTGTTAAGACCTGTGACTGTGTAAGATTTCAAGCAAATTTAAACCAAGAAGCTATTGAGTTTGAAGCTTTGACATACATCAATGGTATTTAATTATTTATACAATGAAGACTCTACAGTGTTATTTTACATACGATTATTGCATTTCTGTACCTGAACACTGTTAGATTCCACAGAAAACGGTAAAACATGAATTATTTCAATTGTATATTTGTTTTCTTGTATTCATTTATAGTTCTAATATTTTATGCATGATTCATTTACCTAGAAAATTATCCCAATTATTCTAAAACTTTGAATTCTTTCCAAATAGAGTCATAAGTCAAAGTTGTGAAATTATATTGATATCGCAGACAGACATTGCAATATATATATATATATATATATATATATATATATATATATATATATATTTTTTTTTTTTTTTTTTTTTTTTTTTCTTCTAATATCATGCAGCCCTAGTATAAATACTGTCTGTATATGTAAAAGTTAGTAATCTGTTTTGTTTAAGTGGCACTTTACTCTCCAATTCAACAACTTCCCAATGTCACTACTTGCTTGGTGATCACCTTGTGTACTAAAGCTTTCAGAATGTATAAAAGCAACAGCAGTTATAACAAAGCAATAATATATTAAATGGTGTTTCTACTAGGGCTGTGCAATTAATCGAAAATTCAGTTTAGATTTCGATTTTGGCTTCTAATGATTATGAAAAAACAATATTCATATACCACATCCTTTGCAGTTGTCCACATTTGTTGCTCTGCAAAGCTCAGTTTCACGTGAAAATTTATAAAAACATGTACTGTAGTGTAATTTTTGCATCATGGGATGGGCATTATTGATTGATGTGCATTCGTATCATTCATGTTTTTAAATGCGTGAAAGAGATATCATGCTGTTGTGTGCATGCACTCAGCCTCAGAGACGAGCAGAGCACAAACATCTAAAGTCATCTTAACGTGAGCGCTTTAATAGTCAAATACATGCAAATTTGTGTCAAAACGCTGTGTTTAGTGATTATTTATATTTACCCTCATTTGTGTAATAAACAACCGAGTTGAGAATCAAAAGACATGTGAAAGTGAAACTGTCAGAAATCAGAACAGTGCTGCTCTTAAAGTGACAGCACGCAATATTCCTGCTACCGACTGTTTTTATCATTAATTAAACAACAAAAGGACAAAAATCACTCATTGCTCATGACTGATGGACTTTTTTTAAATATATATATATATATAGTTGAAGTCAGAATTATTAGCCCTCCTGAATTATTAGCGACCCTTTTCCCCCCAATTTCTGTTCAATGGAAAGAAGATGCGTTTCTTCAACACATTTCTAGACATAATAAGTTTAATAACTCATTTCTAATTTTTTTTTTCTTTGTTATGATGAGAGCACATAATATTTTACTAGATATTTTTAAGATACAAGCATTCAGCTTAAAGTGCAATTTAAAGGCTTAATTAGGATAATAAGGCAAGTTAAGGTATTTAGGCAAGTCATTGTATAAAACAGTAGGTTCTTCTGCAGACAATCAAAAAATATATATTGCATAAGGGGGCTAATAATATTGACCTTAAAATGGGTTTCAAAATATTTAAACCTGCTTTAATTCTAGCCAAAATAAAACAAATAAGACTTTCTCCAGAAGAAAAAATATTATAGGAAATACTGTGAAAGAATCCTTGCTCTGTTAAACATAATTTAGGAAATATTTATAAAAATAAAATTCACAGGAGGGCGAATAATTTTGACTTCAACTGTATATCATTTTGAATAATCGTGATTCCAATTATGACCAAAGTAATCGTAATAATGATTTTTCCCATAATCGAACAGCCCTAATTTGTACATCAGGTCATACCACTTGGACCAGCCCAAATGTTAAGTGTATTGCTCTAGGGCACAGCAGTGCTGGTTTATAGATCCCTTTGTTGTACCATCTTGAACCAGACCTGATCTTTAACCACAACATTACATTACCTTTGGCTTTGCCAGACAGCCTCAAAAGCAGCCCAGTAAAGGAACGCATTGCACATGCATCTTGCAACACGTTGCCAGAACAACAAAAAAAGACAATGTTGTGGGCATCTGGTGCACACTGATAGGATCACACGTGCCCGATGAAAGCCCAAAGGCCAACGCAACCCAAAAGAAAAGTTCCCTCCTCAATGAAATATAAATGCTGCCTTCAACTCGAGGTATGATATGTAATAAAAATTGAATAGGCGCACTAAGCGCAAAAACAAGCATTGTCTCGCAAACGGTGATTGTACACAATCTGACAGGCTGCATTAAAACACCATGTTATGGTGCGGATGGGAGGGAGGGAGAAGAAAAAAAAAAAAGAAAACAGTCCAAATTGGTCTTCTAACCGCTCTGCTTCCAACATATCAACAACTGTTGAGAGTGTACATTTGTAGTTGAATAATACATGGTATTCCTCTACACACTCTGTCAAACACATCACAGGCAAACAGGGGGTGAGTGCTTCTTGACTGTCTAAGCAGCATCCCAATTTGGTCCCCTGGATCTGACAGCCTCAAATATCCTGGGAGCATTTTTAAAAGGCCAGTGTTTGATGGATTCATGAAGAACACACAAATATAATTGCCATTTGTCACCGCGTGTTCGGCGCACGCCCTACGCGGGGACGGCGAGCTGGGACACCCAGGAGAGACGCTGCACCATCGTGGCGGCGTCGCTTTCTATGTAAAACTGTGGATAAACACCCCTTTTGCCTTGGTGTCACAGAAAATAGCTCCGCTGGAAGAATTCGAAATTGTACCCCAAAGACGTGGAAGCAGAGCATGGCGGACCTCCCAAGAACGAATATGTATGAACGTCAACGGCGTGGAGGGGCATAAACAAGACGGCGAAAATTTGGTCAAGCAGGAGGGATGTCGGAAAGGAGGTGAGACGGGGCAGGATGTTCTCTCATTTGCGCTTCTCTCTATGGAGACTGAAAGGTAAAGAGAAAAAGAAAAAATAGAAAAGTAGGTCCCTGTTTTTTTTGCGGCTCCAGGCCTTTTAATATTTCATCCGGAGAGTGGAGCTGTTTGCTGTGCCCCATTAGGATGCCCATCAAACGGAACATACATTAATTCACTTGTCAACTCATGTCATGCAGCTAAACAGCCCCCATCCATTTCTTATCATCATCTGCTAATGGATAACAATCATTACCTGTACAAAAGAGTTGGTCAGCGGGGGAAAAAAAACCCGCAAAGTACTACTGGTCGACGATGAGAATGTGAGGGTCAAAAAACAGCTGAAGTTCAACTGATTACATTTGTGAAAATTTCTCTTTAACCGGTGTGAATTTTGCTTTTCTGGATGTTTCCTTTAAATGGGTTGACTGAAGGTACTTCTGACAAGAATAATATGCAATTCTTTGAGGCTAAATTGACAATGTGGTAGTGCAAATGTTTCACATTAGCTGTTACTACAAACGACACAATCTGTGTGACAGCTAATAACAAATCTCAGATTTTTGAAGGATATCTTTTTACAAACACATTTTTGAAATATATAAAACTTATCATTTTAAAACAATAATAACAACACTTTAGTTTTACTATTAACTAGGGATGCTCTAATATCATGAACCAGAGAAAGAAAGTTCTGCGTTTTTGAAGCTGACTGGAATTTCTTAGATAAAAAAAAAACTTTGAACATGAATATTTAATAATATAACTTCTTGTAATATGCTTATTGCAATAAATGGTAGTTTACAGGCCTATTTCCTTTCAGTCAAGAAGTATTAGATTTATAGGTGTGCATTTTAAAGTTCTTATGGATCAAACATGCGCTCCAAACTTTTTTCTTGATAGGGACACGTTGAATCCTTCTTTCATCATTTGCAATGTTTACAAATTGCATTTTGTAATGTTTCTTGCCAATTTCTATATCTGTTTTTTTATTATTTTCTGTGGCGGTTCATTCCACTGTGGAGACCCCTGATAAATAAGGGACCAAGCCGAAGTTAAATGAATGAAGAAATGATTTTCTGTAAAGCTGCCTCTGGCCATGACATGTTCACACCTAAAGGTTTATAAGAGACGTGTATTATATGCAGTATCCTTCATTTATTCTCTTAGGTAGGGGGAGATCTTCTCTTCAGGTTCATACTTTGAGGGAAAATGTGCTTAAAACATTATAAAGCCTAAAGCATTAGAATTGGTATTTCGTATCGGCCAATCATCATGACAAGGAATCGGTACTCTGTATCGGCTGCAAAAATACTGATCGGTGCATCCCAACTATTAACTAGTGGCTTATTATTAGCCTATTATTAAGATATTGACTGTTTATTAGTACTTATAAAGCACATATTTTGAAAGATCTTATTCTTCCTATTCATCATCCTTCCCACCATCTATATCACAATGTGTAAATGCGCAATATTCACGTCACAAGATCTGTAATGTGCAGTCAGGATTACAGTTAATAATCTATAATACAGGTACAATTGTCATTTCTGTTTAATCATAAAATTGTGAACGTTTGTCAGTTATGTGTGTTTTTAAGGCCTGTAAGCATTTAAGTGTGTTTAAAGCTTTTGGACACAAGGAAAAAATACATTTTGTAGCTTTAACAAAATACAGTTTATTTAATTATGTATATAGTGAAGACTTTAGAACTTTATTGTATATTTGATTATTTTATATCTGTACCTGAACGGTTTGACTCCATCATTGCTCTACTGTATTTATCTATGCTGGTAATTAGTCTATTCTATTTACTGCAGATGCACTTATAAATGTATTAAATATTTAAAATTAGAGCTATTAAAAAAAAAAAAAACGCAACATAAAAATAAATCGCAGGAAATAAAAATATTGCAATGTAAGTTTTTACAACATCATGCAGCCCTATCACCTATCCAAAACCTAAACCCAAATATTAGCAGTGTGACCAAAATTAAATATATCAAATCATTTTAAAATAAAAATTTAGTATTATTATCATTATTATTAGTAGTAGTAGTAAAACACAAATTTTCCAATATCCAAATCAAAACTTTTTTTTTTCCAAACAACAATCTTTGAAAACTTCTAATAAAAAAAAATTAAAATATAATCCTTGAGACTTGGGCTTCTGTATTAGAATTTGTTTAGCTCTGTGTGTATAATATGAATGCAACACAAATAACTGTTTAATGCTCCATGGGCCCGTCTCTCTGATTGAAATGCTAATTTGCAAATGTGCACTGACCTACCAAGAGAGTTCCCACCATCTCCCAAAACAGCCCGGGGTGGCATTTCTCCTAACAAACACCTATGGCAAGCTTACACCTTTCAATCCAAAGCAATACACTCTCTCAGTTCAAAATGAAGTCCCCGTATTTATAGAAACAAAACCATGGGAATTTGGTTGGAGGGAAGGAAAGTAGAATGAATATTATTAAAAAGGGCTGGGATGAAGAAAAAAAAAAAAGAAAACCTCCAGCATATTAAAAATCGTTTATGACTTGACCTTCCGACTCTGTGGCAAGGTCTTACTTGCCAAGAAAAGAATTTTAATTTTCACTTAGATGATCTACTGCCCGAGCTCAATCCATTTTGTAAACAAGAAGGTAAAATAAAATGTACAACGAAAGGTGAAAGTTGCACCAGCCAAACCCAGAACTTTATAGTATGTCTTATATGCACAACAGCCATGTATATTTTTCAGTTATTTCAACTTTCATCCAATTTGTGCATTTAATACATTTATTTGAGACTCCTATGTGTCTTGATCACAGTAATTGCCCTGTTCTTGGAAGGCGACCCAAATGTCACATGCCAGAACTATTTTAACTCTATTACTGCACCTCCTCCGGTTTGCTGGCACCCTACAATATCTAATTTCTGAGAGACACCGCGGCTCACATCTTATTTTATACTCATTTCGAGCAGAAGATGAATAGGTAGTCACTATAACTCAGCTTTTTTAGTGCTACGGCACACTTTTAATTCTTTCTGACAATCATTTAAATTTGGCTGTTGGAATGAAACCTGCCGTATAGATGTGACACCTGAGAAGGCGTTTAATATTCCAGGGCCACCCTCTTTCACAGTCATTCACTGTCTGTCCTGCTCTCGCTCGCCTATTCTTTCACTCCATCTCTCTGTAACAATGACAAGCCGAGCCGGGCGTCAGGGATTTACTAATTTCAAATTTAGTAATTTGGCTGCTGATTGAGTGGGGGGTGGGGGGGGGGGGGAAAAAAAATAACCCCTTCGGACCTTGTTCTGCTTAATTACATTTTATAAGGCAGCCGGCAACTCCAAAGACAAGAAGGGAGATTGGGAAGGCTTGAGCTTTTCATCAATTATACTTTCATTTCAAATCTGCATTTACGCTATAGAGCATGGTCGCCATCAAAATCATTAAAACCCTCCAGAAATGTGTGTGATAGTGCGGGACAGGGACAACCTATAAGAAGCCAGGATATGCAAAACTACATATTTTTCAAATGAATATAAACGGACTAAATGATCTTAGGTTTATTAAGCAATACTGGACTTGCTTGATTATAAATAGACAATTCACTATAGACATCTTAATCCTACAGTGTGTATTGTATGTTTTTGCTTTCAAAAACCATGAATAGAAAAAAAAGCAATACATTTTAAAAGCAGAAACAATTCATGAAATACATTTGAACAAGTTTGAATAGTCTGCTAAACTTCATGTGTTGTCTTAAAATCCTTAAAATATCAGCGAGAAATGCAGTCTTTCATAAACGTTTTAAGTTTTAATGCAGCAAATTAAATAAATACCAAAGATGAGACCACATCAAATTAAATCTACAAAGCGATTTTATAAAAATCATATTAAAACGCATTTTAAATGTATAAATGACATTATGAAAATAAAATGTGAAAATAAAGGTGAAATAATAGTCCAATATCATTCAGAGTAAATATAGAAGAGAAAAAGAAAACATGCCATTTCTGAAATGCACATTATATTTTTTTATATTTGTATACAATTAGACACTTGAATGGCAGCATTGTGGCTCAGTGGTTAGCACTGTTGCTTCACAGGAAGAAGGTTGCTGGTTCGAGTCCCGGCTGGGCCAGTTTGCGCTTCTGTGTGGAGCTTGTATGTTCTCCCCCGGCTTCCGGGTGCTCTGGCTTCCCACACAGCCCAAAAACATGCAGCATAGGTGAATTAGATTAACTAAATTGCCTGTAGTGTGTGAATGAAAGAGTCTATCGGGTGTTACCCAATACTGAATTGGGGCTAGAAGGGCATCCGCTGCGTAAAACAGATAAGCTGGAATAGTTGGTGGTTCATTCAGCTGTGGCGACCCCTGATAATTAGGGACTATGCCAAAATACAATAAATGAATGAATAAACTCTTGACGAATGGTTACAGCCTAGAGGTTTGACGGACAGTGGCAAAGTATAAACATTTAAAAATTACAATTCATGTGTTCAGGGCTGCACTGTGATCATGTCAAATGTTTATCAAGTTATGATTATTGATTTATATAGTGATTATAATAACGGTTGTTCAATAACTAAACAATCCATATTAAATATATTATTTATTGTCACATCAGCATCTTACGGCTATTTCATAGCAAACTGGATATACATAAAAATATTACATGATAAAAACAAATTGGTATTACAATAAGTTGCATAGACAAATCGTCACCTAAGAATTAGAAGGTTCTATCTGACATATTTGTCAAAATTGAGTTATCAACATATTCTTATTAAATGACAACTTATTTACATTATATGATGTTTAAGTTGTTTACATTTTAAGACTTTTTATTTAAAAACAAAAAAGGTTTTATCTACAAAGTCGAACTCTAGCTTGGCTCTATAAGGTTCTTTCTGTGAGCCAATTAGCAATTTTAATGCACGCACGAGAACCAATTAGGATTAGCTTTCTTTGTCATTTCGCTGGACTGCGGAAAACACCAGAAAGACAAAAATCACACAAAACCAGAGTCGGCTAAATAATGCCGCACCACACAAAATTGAGATGTATGTAAATGTGATGAGAAGCATTTCTTGACATTGAGATTCATTCATTCATTCATTTTCTTTTCGGCTCAGTCCCTTTATTAATCTGGGGTCGCCACAGCGGAATGAACCGCTAATTTATCCAGCATATGTTTTACACAGCGGATACCCTTGCAGCTGTAACCCCCCACTGGGAAACACCCATACACACATACACTATGGCCAATTTTAGCTCATCCAATTCACCTTTACCACATGTCTTTGGACTTGTGGGGGAAACCGGGGCACCCGGAGCAAACCCACACCGTGGCTCGAACCAGCGAACTTCTTGCTGCGAGGCGATCATGCAACCCACTGCACCACCACGTCGACGACATTGAGATGAAATGTTAAATTTTATATTGTTGAAAAATAAATTAATATTAAAAAATGTATATATTAACTGTGAAATATATTAATTTGTTTACATATAGTCAGTGAAACACTTTTCAGTTTTTAATAAACTCATTTGGTCAGTGTGTGTTCCTTTTAAAGTCTTGTGTAATATAATATAATAAATGTAATATTAAGCCTTGAAGGGCAAATACTTAATGTAATTCATGGGGCATACAATTCAACAAATATAATTCAATATATCATATAAAGCACAAAATTTTAATAAATTTTAACATCTAAAATTAATAAAATTAACATCTGCATTGGAAAAAAATATTTTGTTATATCCTTGTTTGCTTAATTTGAACAAGAAAAAAATATTCATCCTAAAACATAAAATAAATGCTATAAAAAAGCAAAAATTTAACTCTCAAGCATCAACACATTGTTACCACCATGAACAACATATTGTTAACACCAAATTATGTATTTTTTTATTGTATTTCTTGAAAATTAATGCTTCAATCAATGATCTGCCAGATAGAAGCTTATAATTCCAAGTGGAAAATGACTTTTCAGAATTAGAAGGTTCTATCTGCATTTACCGTGTTTTTTTTACTCCAATTTGCAAATGTAAGAAAACTTTGAATTTTTATATTTAGAGAACCCTTAGGGTGCCTGTCATGTTAATGTATGAAAGAGAACCGTTACACACATGTTGTTTGCTATATGGAATGCAAAAGCTTTGAAGCTCAATATCTCAAAATCATTTACAACGCAGATAGAACCTTATAATTCTAAGGTGACGAAATATATAAATATAAATAAATAAAATTCACAAAAAATATATTTTAAGTAAATATGATTTTTCAGTTAAATTTTTGAAAAATAACTTAAGATTCTTCCTGGTGGTACCTTATTAAAAATGTCCATCAAAGTACTCTCCTTATAAAAATTATGTCTAATGGTATTCAATTTTCCACATTCCAACCAAATATGTTTGATGGTAAGAGCAGCTTGGCAGTAATTACATTTAGGCGGTGCTTCAGTATATTCAGTATATACAAATAAATCAACCTAGAATGTCCAATTTGACATCTACAATAGACAGTTTGTTCATGCCTGGTCTCAAATTTATAATTTGCAAAGTGTCTATATTAAATCTTAATAATGATACATGTATTTACAATTAAACTATACACTGCATTAAATTTTAATGGGAGTTGTTTTGTAAATCACTGTGACAAAGAGTCATTTTTACACATAAAAAAAACTATTCAACAGGACACATTCTAAATTACATGAGGAGAAAAATACACCTTTGATATTTCAATGCTTAAAAACCTCTTTTTGTCTTTGACCAAGTGCAATACAATTTATTAGTTCACACAATTCCTTTAGCACTGAACCAATGATGTTAGTGCTGTTAGCCACATGCTCTACTGACTGAGCAACAACTTGTTTTTGTTTCTCCTAAACAAGACCAAAACTGCAGTTTTCCTACTTTCACCTTATTTCAAAACCTAAAACAACATTCTCCCACCTTCCAAGGCCCTTCTGTCCTTTTCCATCACAGCAGAATGGAAGAATGCCATAAATGCAGAAGTTCTTCACAACTGTGCTTATAAAACGCACATCTTGCACAGATTTAGCACTTTTACACAGCTACCACATTTTCTCGAAAGATCAATTATGACGTGACTCAGACCGAGCCTGAGGGAGCTGCCAGACTTCATACGTCGAAGGGTGCTCCACCCTCCCTCCTGATGACTGCAAACAACACCAACAAAAAAACTCTGAAACACAGATGTGAAGAAACTGGGGGTGTATTTTCAGTTTCAGTTACATCGGTGACTCACAGATTCCACCAATATTAAAAAAAAAGGACTTGCATAAGAATCCAGAGGCAGAATGCATCTCTTGGCTGCCATACAGCAGAGAGCAAGCCTTATGGAGGGACAACTACAACCAGCCTGGAGGGTTTATTAAAAAAAATATATATATATATATATATATATATATACACCCCCATCTATGGACAAGGTTCCTTTATTTGCTCTGTTTCAATCTCAGCATTAACTGCACTTAATGTGACAGCTGTGGGTCACTGGACTCTGTCTTAGGGGTGCCAATCAAGACCTTAAGCTCGGGAATCAGACTAAAGGACAGGGGTGCTCGTCTGTTTCTGAGAGGCTTTTTAACGGGTGATGGCCGTATCGATTTTAGCCGTGGCGAGGAGCTCTGTCTGAATGGAGTGGGTCGGTGGCTCCCCAGTCACCCCCGAGTGATCAGAGGCCCGACAGAATGACCTAGCAGAGGTGCGGTGAACCTGCAAACATGCAGGGCAGGAGGGGAGCACATCACCAGAGATCCCTGTAATAGAAAAGGGGTTTAACCTTAATGTTGAAGCCAAAACCCTGTTAGGGGGGCAGTAATCCCTCCTGCTCAACTCTCATTTCGAGCGTTTTTCTAGCTGGAAAAGGCATGCAGCGTTGTGTTCAGGTTGCCAGCTCTCGAAGATGCATCGGTGTGCCGCTAATCAAAGCGTGGGCCTCAAATCTACATCTTATTAACAGACGGACGCCGCTTTCTAATTTATTATTCTTTGCATAGTTCAAACCCCATAATGCGCAATGAAATAACAGTGAGCTGATGGTCAATGAGAACAATCAGAAATGCTAATGGCGTGGTAAACCTATACCGCGCAGATGTGTAGATCACCTCTTATCTGAAGTCATTTAAATAATTTTTACACACATGAACCTCTAAAAGGGCTCCGGCACTTGCGAAGGACTCTAATTGAAATGCTGGGAATTTTTTTCCATATGAAATATGTCTACGGCAAGACAATGAGGAAATAATTAGCACAGAGGTAGAATCACAATGGCCATTTTAATCAACCCCTGCGCTAGCATTTCACCCTATTTATTCCAGTTTTGATTCCATGACCCACGGCTAAGTAATCACTTGAAAATTACTCCTCTGTTCTAATGGGCTCTTGCATCGGAGGAGCACGTGGTCTGAAAAAATTAGCATCTTGAATCAATCAACTCTTTACGGCCAAAATGATCGAAAGAAAGGCATTCTTCAAAAGTGAATGCAGGTGAAATGCATGCATAATCTCCTAGAAACATTGATTTGGATGATTACTAGCAAAGCCAAACGATTGGTCAACAACAAATACCTGATTCTGAACCTGACGTAAGATAATCACGAGTGAGATCACAAAATCCCAGGCGTGACAGAAAGGTCAGAATGATATGCATCCTAAATATGACTGACACCCAGGTTACTAATCAGTGATTAATCACTTCTAGGTCATTACATCATTACCTTGAAATTCATTCAGGCCAGAACAAGCTTTTCCATCACTCAGCTGTGAGACTCGCCACATCCCACACATTTGTGAAAATCTGTAATATGTCTGTTCCCTGTGACTGTACAGAGTTGTCTGCAATAGATCAGTACGCAATTAAAAGAAAAACCCGACAGTGATAGCTCAAGCAGAGTATGTTCAACCATCGTCCATTTTTTATCTACCCATACAAGTCAATGGACAATGCTGAATAAGTGAGATTCATCTTTAGACAGTAAATTCTGCTAGCAAATTAAAAATGATATATGATAAAACAAGATTAACTCTTGTAAAGTGGCCAGTCAAGTTGATTTTCTATCGATTTCCTGCTCTGGGTCCTAAATATCACATCATACTTCCCAATCCAATTAGTGCATTGCCTTACAGCCTTGCTCCATCCATACCAGACCAGACAGATTGTTATACATTGTATAGTTTAGTTTCCCATGCATTCTTGTGCAGATTTTAAGTCACTTATAATTATTGAAGACTCAAAAACGAGCCTGATAATGTGGAAAGCTTTCTTTGTGAGAACTGCAGTATCGACTTATCCATATAATTGTAAAATATCATAACAGTCTAACATAAATTGTCTATTTTAATATATTTCTGTCCAATTTCTAAAAAAGTTAAAACTATAAATGCCATTTTGATATGGTGAGACAGATTGCTGTACAGACAGTTGAAATGGCAGTGAATGCCATTATTCCTTCTAATGATAACAACACGAAAAACAAGAACAACTCATATTTCTAACTGTGGGAAAGGCATCAGTTAAACAGCTTGTAAACAAAAACTCACAAAGCATTACATTTACCTCAGTCAAGTCATTCAGTATCCATTAGTGATGCTGCGTGTACTTGTACTGAAAACATTATCAGCAATTATTTTATTTCAAATTAAATGTTAGCAGTGTTTCACACATG
Organism: Danio aesculapii; assembly: GCF_903798145.1. Taxonomy (NCBI): domain Eukaryota; kingdom Metazoa; phylum Chordata; class Actinopteri; order Cypriniformes; family Danionidae; genus Danio; species Danio aesculapii. The sequence goes on from NC_079438.1 coordinate 52,336,814, forward strand.
TTAATCTGGCAAAACATAAACACGGATTTAACATGAACGATCAAAGAGCTATAAACATCTCCCTCTTCATGCCATAAACAATTTTTTTCAAGTGACAACAGTAGTGAATCTTGGTATTTATAAGGGTGAAACAGGTAAAAAAATAAGGGTGAACAATCATTGGGGCCTTGTAATTCCTGTGATTCAGAAAACGCTGAGAAAAAAATATAATAATGTACAACAATGACTTAATCTATCGAAACGTTTGGGTAAACTTGAATACATGCAAGACTTCAACAAATATTTACACTATACAGTATATTAATTCTATTTTAATTTAAGCGGTTATACAGGTGCCTTAACTATATAATATACATGTTTAAATAAATCTGTGGTGAAAACCAGTTACACTATAAAATGCAAATTATTATATGAATGAACTGGAGTTGAAACAACTTTATAATTATATTATGGTGTTAATGTAAATCTGCCTTGTGAGTAATTTATACTGCATTTTTTGGTGTTTGTTGCGTGCCAATTATTACATATGAAAATGAATAGCAACTGAATTAAATAGTTTGGTCTCTGATGTTATTTGCAAGCTACGTATATAGTAAAGTGCAAGTCACTTTTGTCTTTTTTCCTGAAGAAAACTGTAATTATAACAGAACTTGAAGACAGAGACACAATCTGTTTGGCAAAGCACAATTATATTTTTAGCTCTCCTCCCGTTGAACCAAAAAAAAAAAAATAAATAAAAAACACATACTAAACCATGAATTGAAGAACCAAATTATTCACCAAACTGTCATTTGTGTTTAGCGTTACAGCCCTAATGTATTTCAAGAGTTCACACTTAGCTGATGATTCATCAAAAGCTTGTTTGGCATGCTGTCCCGGGACAGAGCCCCGAGCTCAAGGGATCCTCGAGCCCGAGGCTTCCTCCCGTTTGCAGAGCGAGAGGGGAGCCTGAGCTCGGTGGATCTCAGAACTCCCCGTCTGCAGTAGCTAAGGGAACACGTGAGGAAAAAGAAAGGGGGCTAGACAAATGTTTCATTGTTATGCATGATGTATATTTTTTGGATGGTGGGAGGAAACCGGAGAACCCGGGGAAAACCCACACAGACACGGGGAGAACATACAAACTCCTCACAGAAACACCTACCGACCTGGCAGGACCAGGGTTGGCAGTGTTCTTGCTGTGGGGCTAACAGTGCTAACCACTGGGCCTCCGTGCCGCCCGATCTAAGGTGATCTTCCAAACGAAGATAAAGTGGACTGAAAACTGTGGTTATTTATAGTAGCTTATTGCTCATATGATTGGATGATACTGATTAGCTTAATACGAGACCGGCTATGATAAATCATAAGCACGTGATCCTCTCGAAATTAGTTTATTAATAAACCTCACTTAAACACACACAAATAAAACATTAGATTCCGGATTCCTGTCAATACACTAGTTGATTGTGATTGGTATAAAAAAAAAATTGGTATAAACCCGTCATGAAAAGGATAAGCAAAGTAAAAGAGAAAAACTGGAAGAAGAAAGAAATATGCTATTTTTGTTGCACTAAACAGGATTCTTGCACGGTCCAGCAGATTTCCACAGAGCAGTACTTTGGGAAGTGGGTGTGTCAGGACTTTCCCTCCTCCAAAAAACAAGTGGTGAGAATTTTCCAATCACATCCTTTGTCTCAAATCTTTGTTTCCCTAATTATTTCCAACCGACCCAGTGATGAGTGAGATTTTCCATCACTTCACATCCATTTGAGCTCATTTGCATTAAACAATGCCCTGAGTTACTTCAACAAATGTGCTGATCCACCCTTGATCTAGCATGCGGAGCAACAACCTCCAAGATGTTATCAAGCTCCACATTTTAAGAGTACACAAACCCGTATGAGCAGAACAAGAAAGGTCTCTATGATGCAACAGCATGCTTTAGCAGGTAACAGAGCTCATATTTCAGTGCATTCAAGTTCTCAGCCGTGATTTCCAGATCCAGGCCAACCAAGGCCAAACCACAATGGGATATCCTTGCTCAGTAAGCTTTCGAGACTTTGGCAAGAGAACAACTGGAAGAACTTTACTGCATTCGCAAGGCACTGGTTCAAATTCAATACATTTTCTTTTAATCAACACTTAAACTAATGTCAAGACTCGGAGCTACTGCACCTATAGCAATGAAAATAAGTGCTTATACCGAGATTATACATTATCATAATGTCAAATCAAAGCTACTCCCAGGGGCAAAGATTATCAGAGTAGCTGTAAATACTCAAATCAATTATAATCACAGTAAATGTTTTAAAATCACATCAGTGTTTTCCAGATGTAAGCTTTAGTGGTGTATAACTGTAGAAAACGCTGACACAAGGTCGATGTGTCTGATAATCCAAATGAGATTGGATCGCAAACTCTTTAAAGTTTATGGTGAAAGTAACTCACTGGTAACAAGAAAATCTTTTATATAGAATCAGATCAGTTATCCATCACTGACTGATTAAAAAGGGACATTTTCCAATTCAACAAATCAGCAACGGGAACCGTTTTTCCATGTAGCCATATTTTAGCATCGGCTGCATTGGTTATAGGAAGTGAAAGCAATGAATCATTCTCATTCAAGCGAAGATGAAACTTGTGGTCAAAAATCGGGTAAACAAGAGCTACTGGAGCTTAGCCAATCATGTCGAGCATGTTCAGATTACAAGTCTCGCTCATTTGTCAACACTCACTTCTAACGAGATCATCCCGGGTGTGGTTTTCGCTGATCATGTGATCCTGTTTGTCTGAAGTCGGATCTCCTGGTACAGCGGTTTCGGATGTTTCCGTTGCATCTGAGGATTCATCAGCGCAGCGGTTGCATTTATCTGGACAATAATAAAGAAATAATAATAATAAAAAGAAGAAAACATAAGTCATCCTTTAAATGCTCTTTACGGCTGCCAAAACGTTACAAAAGGCCAATCCTGAGGTTCATATTGGCTTGCCTCAGAAACAGGAATAGAAAGACGAGCACTAATTTGCCAGATATAACAGATTCCTTTGGTGAACGGTTGCAAAACTGTGTGGGCGGACCAGGTAGGCCCGGGCCAGAACTCTGGATCTCATTTTCTCGATTGTGCTCCCGGGTACATGATACCTGCCAAGGTTTTTACAGCTATAAAGAGCACATTCATCTAAATTGGAAAATGGATGTGGGCAAAACCTGCCTGATAGGCATACAAAAAGATAGGCAACCTTTAAACACTGCACTTAAACTTATTCAGCTCCAATTCCACAGCACAAACGAGACACTATGGCTTTTTCAATGCGACTATAGAGGCAGCAAGTAACTGCTTATTTAGTATTGTCAAAGCAATCCTGTTACATAAACCTTTGCCTTTCCATCACTCAACTGAATGCTGGGAATAAAGCACGTGACTCAGCAAACAGAAGCCATGTTTTCGTTTTTGTTGAGCCTGGAGTGTTGGTTTATTTCTCTCTTTTTTCTCTCCTTTCTACAGCCCTCGTTACAGCGCATTATGGGACAAGATCAATACTATACAGTAGCTGTAGATAGAGAGATTGATATCGCTTCATCTGAGCTTGAGGCTGATGAATGGAAACCCTTTATTTCAGCCATGACTCTTCAAATGCACATACAGTACCGGCAGCCTTGTGATGCATCGGTGTATTTAGTGATTACAGTTTGAAATGAATTGCTCTATTCTCTGCGCATACACAGTCCCCGGGGAGGGAAACCCAGTCTTAACGGAGAGACTTTGAAGGCCCTACAAAAATCCATTTGTCACCAGAGCCTGTGATTGCTTACTTTGTCCTACTTTGCCATTTTTTGACAGTGCTATAATGATGCTTGGTATAAATAGGATGGTTAACGGTTCAGTGCTTAAGAAAAAAAAAAGAGAAGAAGAAGAAGAGGGGGGCTAAGCTTATTTTACATGTGATAATCTCACAAGCAACTAGAAAGTTAATTAAAAACTATAATTGGCAGTGGTTCCTGCTAATAGTTACCAAGGCGCTCCTTCAATCTTTATTGGAAAATAATGAAAACATTATCATGCCTACTGGCGCAACATACATATGGGGAATCTGTTTGCTAGTTGCTATTTATGCAAGTCTGTTACTGTTGGGTTCTGCAAGAATGGGACACCAAGTGAAATGAGACAAATAAGTTTCAAATGGATTACCTTTTCAAAATAAATCTAATTGGTTTATATGAAGAATCCATTTATATGACATAATGCTAATGAATATGTACATGCCATGCATGCTACTGAGTGCAACATTTAGATATGTAAATATGCAAGCTTTCATGTAAAAAACTAAATAAACTAAAAATGTATTTCAATCTGTTGATATGTTCAATGTTGATGTTGTAAATTATGTAATACAAATGATATTGTTTTGACTGTTTGCTTATGTTTATTTGACAACAAAGACTTCATAGATCTGGATATTAAAGGTTGCAATCCATTTTCTTTGCATGACACATTGGATTGACAGTTCTGTACAGAATAACTCTTCCTGGATTGTTAAACAAATGTATTATGCATGCGTTTCATGTGTAATTTAATGGATGAGATGCTTTTTTTACTTTTCTCAGGGGGAAAAAAAAGCAGGTTTTCATAAACAGCCTAACTTGGGGATTCTACGTTATAATTTACCTGAAATTTCCACCCGGAACCTGCTCAAATATAAACCAATTAATTAATTCAAAAACATTTTGCTGATTATCTGTCAAACTAAATTTTTTTAATGATATTGTTGTGATAGTTTGCTTATGTTTATTTGAGAATACAGACTATATAGATCTGAATATTAAAGGCTAAAATCCATTTTGCTTTGCATGACTTGCTTTTGCATTGGATTGACATTTCTATATTATGCATGTATTTCATGTGCAATTTAATGGACAAGATGCTTCTTTTCCTTTTCTCAGAGAAAAAAAGCATGCTTTTATAAACACTCTAGGAACTTGGGGATGCCATGTTATAATTTACCTGGAATTTCCACCATGAACCTGCTCAAATATAAACCAAATAATTAATTGGATATTTCTAAACCATTTTGCTGATTATCTGTCAAAAAAATTTAATTAAAATAAATGACTTCTTATAAACCTATAATTATAACACTGAAGCTATTTTAATATTTGTTTTAACACAAGGGGGGGGGGGGGGGGGCTGTCATGGCACCACAAAAACAAAAACTTTTACTTGCTGTCATTATTTTATCAGCGCTTGCTATGCAAAGAAAAACTACTAGATTGCCAGTTCACCAATGTACATCTAATTAACAAGTTTAACACTCCAAAATACACATCTTACACAATAAAACGGTACTTAACCACAGTACATATACAATATCACGTATCTCACCTGTTGATTTTGACAGAAGTGGGTTTGTCTCCTCTTCAAGTTGCTTTTTTGGCCCTTCAGGCCCCTCCGGAGGTAAAATAGTATCCGAGGACATGAGCCAGATGTTTAGATACTAAACACACTCAAAAACAACGATTCCCCACGGCAATCAGCGATCAAACCTGTAGGTAAATAACAAACTGTTGTCAAATCAATCGACAATTCGCTGCGTCAAAAATAAACAAACAACTCCAATATTTCCTTTAGAGTGACGTCATCTAGCGAAATGTCGTTAAACTTTGTGGAAAGTTTCGTTTTATGCATTTTCTCCTCAAAACGAAACCACAAACTCACTCATTAGACATCCTATTAACTTGTTAGGTCAACGATATTTGTTTGCCAAACAAGAGATCATTTGAAAGTTTGGTGATTACCTTTCAAACATGTCAACTCCCAAACGCGTTCTTTCGCATCATTTATTCAGGCAAAACTGCGTCCCGTTAGAAAAAATGTTACCTCGGCTGCCTTTTCGGGACAAAAAGTCCGTAAAAACGACGAGATCGTTCCCAAAATAATTCCAAAATCACTGTCAGACAGAAGCTGAATAAGGAGTTTTGTGTGTGAGAGTCCCGCGCGCTCGAGCTGCTGCTGCTGGAGAAACTTTGAGCTGAAACATTTTCATCACATCCGGATTCCGATGATCACAACCAGCTGCATTCAGATGTTCCAGCTGAAAGCGAACCGTGGTGTGAGACTGTTTACAAATCAGTCTGTCTGTCTGTCATACCAGACATGCAGGTATGTTTATCTAGCGAGCTGAAGGAGGATCTCACTTTCACTTCACACTTCTTTCAGTTAGTTTTGAGTTTGAAGCGTCAGAATTTTTTATTTAACGATAAATACAAGAGAGAAAGAGAAGGAAAATAAATAAATGAATAAATAAATAAAGCTTTTACTTTGATCTTAAAAAGTACCACCCTGGGCTTTTGCCTGATATTTAGTTAAAATATGTAAGTTAATAATAAAAAATATATATATATCAAACAAACAAATAAATAAATAAAAATGTAATGTAACTATAAATATAAATGAGAAAGAGAGAAAAAAAGAAATACATTTTTTACTTTCTTAAAGTCACCACCCCGGGCATTTGCATGATATTTATTTAACAATAGGCAAGTAAATATTAAACACAATTATAATAAAAAAATAAATAAAAAAAATGTGTTTACCTATGAGTCTTACCAAGTCATTTCTGACAATTCAGAGTTATGAAAATGATTATTTATGATAAACATTTCAATTTCAATAAATGTAAATAAATGTTGTTGCTGCTGTTGTTGTTGTTTTAAATAGCTAAATCTATATAAATCCACTATACAGAGACCCAAAAGTGACATTTGGAGACAAATATGCCAATAACCATCAATTCACATATTTGTGTCCATAACAAACTAATACATGTAATAACCATACTTCACTAAATTGTTCCCTTCTTTGTTTGTCTTCTATGTAAACCTGCACACAATCTAATATTTCATTCATAGAAATTCATTCAAAGAAATGAAAATTATATCTAGAATTAAAATGTAATTTGATTGTTTTGGTTAAAACAGCAAATGCTTTCATTTGATGTGATTGAAAACCAGTGATATTCCACCAAATAGTATTTACTAGAATATATTTCTATATCTAAAATTTATTCTATTAAAAAATCCACAAAAATATGGTCCACTTTTTTAAATTACACATTCTATTGTTTTAAACATTAAGTCAATGTCCACAAACTTAACTTCAATTATTATTATTATTATTATTATTATTATTATTATTATTATTATTATTATTATTATTATTATTATATGGGCTTGTGAAATGCAAATACAATGCAAGCCATTGAAGAAAACTGGATCTGGAAAATTCATAGAATATAGAAGCACACACATAGTTGAACGATCAAATTCTGCAAAGGATGATCCCTAAATTTATCACTGTGCCCTTAAGCAAGGCACTTATCCTCAGGCTAGGAGTTTTCCATAAAAGTGAGAACAACAAATTTCCCTTTGTGATTGCATCAGTTCTTACTCAGCCTCTGAAACCTTTAAACTCTCAGCTGTCTGAAATCTGCACGCATACATACACAAAGAGCCCTCGTTTGATTCAGTCCATTCTGGTGGTGGCCTTGCTGGTGGATAAAGCGTATGAGCATGGAAGTGATTGATGTGAAATATGCCCTCCTCATTGACTGAGTGAACTCCATTTTCTGCTCCTAATACAGAAATCACTCCAGGTCTGTGGCATAATGATTTACGATGAATCTGTGTCAATGTTGAACTCACAAACCCCACCTAATCCATCTTGCGGAGACCCTCCTCGCTGCAGAGAAATGCTGCATTCTCCATTTATAAGTGTTGAATCTATTACCCCGCTGATTGGTAATAACTTTCGGCCTTTGCGCCCCTTAGACAGTAATTACTCGGATACTGATGCTCTTTGAGACCTGGCACTAAAGCTAAAACTCTGCATCAGCAGGGCTTAAAGCTGACCCACCTTGCTTTCAAAGTTATCACTTAAGAAGTTACAAGTATATTTAAGGAGTAGTTCACCGGAAAATGAAAGTTCTGTCTTTTTTAGGCCTTGGGACCACTTTGTGTAAGGTACAGATGTAAATTAAACTGTTATTCAATGAGAATCATTCCCAAATGCAAGTCATATTGAACCTGCTGGAGTTTCATGGGTTACAGGTTTCTAACATTCTTCAAAACATCTCCTTTTGTATTCAAAATAAATTCTCATAAAGTTTTCATAAAAATATATTCATCAATGTTAAGCTGCTTGGACACAATCTACATTTTCAGAAGTGCTATAGAAAGAAAGATGAATCAATCGAATTGAATAAAGTTACAGATCCATTATTATGGAGTAACTTTTCATTTTTGGGTGAACTATCCCTTTAATGTCCTAATGACTTTTGGCATAAAAGAAAAATCTATACAAAAAAAAAAAAAAAAAAAAAAAGAAAAGTTACTCCATAATAATGGATCTACAACTTTGTAGATTGTAGATTACAAAATGTAGATTGTGTCCAAGCAGCTTAACATTGATTAATATATTTTTATTAAAACTTTATGAGAATTTATTTTAAATACAAAAGGAGATGTTTTGAAGAATGTATATATACCCATGCAACATATATCCGGATTTGTGCTCCAGGGCCAGAAATGTTCTATTCCTTTACAGGGTTTCTGCAGGTTTGTTCAAGTCAAATTTAAGACTTTTTAAAACCCTTTAAGACCATTATGAATTAAATTTTAGACTTATACAGGGCTAAACACTAAGGATTTTTTCTAATAGCACGGTTACTTCTGTAATAGTAGGTTCTGTATTAATGGAAGATCATGTAGAGGGATGTGTTGCTTTTCTTTCCCTGATTAGGGAATTTCATTTTGAGAATTGCTGTAAAAATGTCTAACAGCTGTTTTTGTATGTCTTTGCAATATAAAATTATATTAAAAAAACGGTTCGGCATGGATTATTGGTTATTGGGTCTCGGCTTGATTGGGTAGCCTTACATGCACATAGGAAAATTAAGACTTGTTTTAAATGATTTAAGACCTACAACACTGTTTTTTTAGTGAATTTAAGACTTTTTAAGGCCTACATTTTTATTTTGAAAATTAAAAGACATATAAGACCCCGTGGACACCCTGTAATAAATGTAAAAAGAAAGTAATTCCCATTTGAATATTTCCTTGTGTTCCTTTCACACGGGACAGCGGCTCTATGATTTCCTGTGTATTCCGCAGTGACGCCGCTGACAAACATTTATCTTGTGTTAAATCATGCGCTTCTGAGCCCTGAATAAGGAACTGAAGTCACAGAGAGTGCGTGAAGCCGTCATGTCGTGTCACTGTTGTGTCACTGTTGTGTCAGTAGAGCATCTGTCAGAGTCACATTTCAGAGGATAGGGGAAACGTCTCTATTGACTTCATCTGTTTGTGTGGCAGCATGCCTGATTGCTGAAACACTGCCAAATCACCCTGGGTAATCCCACCCGAACGCTGGGGTTCACAGTGCATGCATGCAGGAAAACCGGCTGTCACCACAACAACAACCGCTGACAAAAAGCCACACACCGTGATTTAGTAAATATTTGAGGTATCACAGCAGGCGTGGATGCATTCAGTGCAACAGTCGGAGAAGAAAAACAAACCAGTGACATTTTTAAGGAAGCTAAATGGTGACTCAATGGTCACTTAAAGGGATTGTTCACCCAAAATGTAAATTCTGTCATTATATACTCATCCTCCACTTGTTTTAAACCTGTTTGAGTTTCACTCTTCGGTTGTCCACAAAGGAAGATATTTTGAAGAAAGCTGCAAACTATTGTCCTCCATAGCATTTGTTTTTCCTACAATGGAAGTCAATGGTTTTCAACGTTCTTCAAAAGATCTTATAGCATTCAAATGAAAAAAGAAACTCAAACAGGTTTGAAACCATTTGAGGGTGAGTAAATAGTGAGTGAATTTTAATTCATTCATTCATTCATTCATTCAGTCATTTTCTTTTCGGCTTAGTCCCTTTATTAATCAAGGGTCGCCACAGCGGAATGAACCACCAACTTATCCAGTATATGTTTTACGCAGCGGATGCCCTTCGAGGCGCAACCCATCATTGGGGGACACACATACACATCACATACACTACTGTCAAGTTAGCTTATTCAATTCTCCTGTACTGCATGTCTTTGGACTGTGGGGGAAACCGGAGCACCTGTAGGAAACCCACACTAACACGGGGAGAACATGCAAACTCCACACAGAAATGCCAACTGACCCAGCCGAGGCTCGAACCAGCGACCTTCCTGCTGTAAGGCGATTGTGCTACCCATCGCGCCACCGTGCTGCCCAGTTAAATCTTATTTTTCAGGTAAATTATTAAATATTTGAGGTATCACAGCAGGCATGGATGCAATCAGGGCAACAATCGGAGAAGAAAAACAAACCAGTGACATTTTTAAGGAAGCCATACGATGACCCAGTAGTCCCTTAAAGGGATAGTTCACCCAAAAAATTTTATTCTCTTATTATATACTTGTTCCAAACCTGATTGAGTTTCTTTCTTCGGTTTCAAACCACTGTCTTCCATAGCATTTGTTTTTCCTACAATGGAAGTCAATGGATTTCAGCTTTCTTCAAACTATCTTCTTTAGCGTTCAACTGAAGAATGAAACCCAAACAGGTTTGAAACCATCTGAGAGGGAGTATATAGTGAGTAAATTTTCATTTTTCAGGAAAACCGGCTGTCTCTACAAGAACAATCAACTGACAAAAAGCCACACACTGTGATTTAGTAAATATTTGAGGAATCACAGCAGGCGTGTATGCATTCAGTGCAACAATCAGAGAAGAAAAACAAACCAGTGACATTTTTAAGGAAGTTATACAATGACCCAGTAGCCACTTAAAGGGATAGTCACCCATAAAATGAAAAATCTCTCATTATATACTTCTTCCAAACTTATTTGAGTTTCTTTCTTCTGTTTCAAATCACTGTCTTCCACAGCATTTGTTTTTCCTACTATCAAGTCACCGGTTTTCAGCTCTCTTTAAAATATCTTCTTTAGGGTTCAACTGAAAAAAGAAACTCAAACAGGTTTGAAGCCATCTGAGGGCGAAAGTGTTTGGGTGAACTATCCCTTTAAAAACGGTTCTTTGAAAAACTCTCGTCCTCCGAAGTAATTAGCATATGAATAACAGCATACGCAGAGATCCTACGAGTACGAGGAGTGATATGAGATCCGCCTACCGAAGTAGCTGCGCTGTTTAGTGTGAGCTCCATGTAAGGTGCCCACTTTGAAGTTGGCGATTTCCTCAACTTCTAGATTGGCTTTGCTGAGAAAAGTGTGCCACTCAATTATGCCTGTTATTCATCAAGGAGAACAAATTGCTCCAAGCAGGCAGGCAGGCAGGGAGGGTTACCTGTAGCTAACAAAAAGGCGCAGGAGGCCCCTTGCGGAGCGGCGCGACTCGGCTCTCTGTGTTCTTTACCATTTGGTTTTTGTTATGGAATTAAAATTTCACACCAAATGGGTAGAAGGAAATGTGGTGGAATAGGAAACCTGTAATTAGCACTAATGAGCTTATTCTTGGGCTCTGTGATTGGAATAAAAATGGGAGACTTACCGATTCTTTTCCCATCTCGACTTTAATGGCCAGCAAAAGAAAGGTGTCACTTTGAACCACGGCGCAGCCACAATGCACATCAGTAACTGATCAAATCTTCAAAGAAAGCTCGCAGAAGTCTCGGCTGAATGAAAAGAACTTAATAAGTCCCGCTTTGAAGCAGAGAGAAAGCCCCCCTGCTTCTCAAGCGGACCGTGAAAACTGGCCGAACCCTGGCGACCTGGATGATTAATGGCGTTAAGGTTATTTTGGACCATTTTTTGGAGGTATTCATACACTCTTTTTTTCTTTGTGATCCTCATGCTAACGGCGCTTGTCATCTGTTTTATCAGCAGGGAGATGTTGTTTCAGTCCTGCTAGGTCAGGGGACATTATCAGGGCAGCGCGAAGGTGGCACGGATAAATAAACTCATTAAAACAACAGGCCTCATGATTAACGATGTGTAATTGCTTTGATAGAAAGGAAAACAAACATCATTTATAGCATGGCAAGAAAGAGAAAGAGAGTACAGTGGGCCAGCTTGTATATACGCTGACGCACATCTGGAGAGAACTGCTCAACCGTTGAAATATGCAGGTATAATCAGAAGCAAATGTCTGAGCTGACATGTTGCGAGTTCATAAATATGTATCTCTCAAATAAAAGGAATTTTGTTTGCTCAGGGCCTGGGAGTTGTTAGGTAACTAATAACATATTTTTTTCAAATAAAAAGCCGTGGTCCGGTGTCTGCCGGAGCGTGCAGTCGTGCAGATGTACATGAGAACAGCTGCGAAATGGCTAACAGGTTGTGATCAAAGTGCTGAGCCATATGCAGCCAATCTGACCTAGCTGACATTTTACTAACAACCTTAAATATATGTCAAATTATCCAGTCCCTCGCAGTGCTGCAGGTTTGCCTTTAAGGACGTGGGTGTTCATGTATATTAAATGAAAGGAAGGAACATGGTATGGAAAGACTATAAGTCAACTTTCTTCACATTCCTGCTCTCACTCTGCTATATTTATCAGTATGCATTATTCCATTTAACTCATACTTTATTCCAAAGCATTCTTATTTTCATGCAACTCGTTCTTTTTAGCAAGTTTATGTATTCCCTGGGAATCAAAGCCTTTTCCTTAGTGTTACTAGTGCAATGCACTGTCTGAGCTAGAGGAATGCTACATATTATAAATGTTTATAGGAACACTCTGTTCCTCTAAAACAACTTGAACACATGCAGGTCTATCTGTCACAATTACTGTGATGTCTATATTGATAAATGGCATTTATAGCATTTTTTGCAGGATAAATAAAAGAGGATGACAATTATTTGCTGTGAAGTTCAACCCACCAATTATTTGTGAACCTGCCTGGACGTCAAAACTAATAATAAGTGTAAATTTTTGGAAATTATCTTTGTTAAGATTGGACAATATTTGAATGAAATACAACTATTTGAAAATCTGGAATCTGAGGCTTAAAAAAATTCTAAATATTGAGAAAAATCACAAAATGAAGTGCTTCACAATGCATTTTACCAATCAAAAATTAAGTTTTAATATATTTGATGTATGAAATTTACAACACTGTGACGCAGTAGGTAGTGCAGTCACCTCACAGCAAGAAGGTTGCTGGTTCGTGCCTCGGCTGGGTCAGTTGGCGTTTCTGTGTGGAGTTTGCATGTTCTCCCTGCGTTCGCGTGGGTTTCCTACGGGTGTTCTGGTTTTCCTCACAATCCAAAGACATGTGATACAGGTGAATTGGGTAGGCTAAATTGTCCGTAGTGTATGAGTGTGAAAGAGTGTGTATGGATGTTTCCCAAAGATGGGTTGCGGATGGAAGGGCATCCGCTGCTTAAAACATGTGCTGGATAAGTTGGCGGTTCATTCCGCTGTGGTGACCCTGGATTAATAAAGGGACTAAGCCGAAAAGAAAATGAATGAATGAATAAATTTACAAAACGTCTTCATGGAACATGATGTATACTTACCCCAGCATACACGCATCGTCATAAGACGTTAATGTTAGATTAGATTTAGGTCACCAGCGTTTAAGGACAATGTTATTTTGACATCCAATAATGACGTGAAATGATTCTGATATTTGGTTGATTTTAGGTTGTGTTGGAAAGTGACCAAAATCCAACATCGAGCCAACATTTTAAACCAACGCCATATCAACGTCAAATACTGACATTTATTTGTCAGGTATGGCTACCAAAATTCAACATCTGACAGGTGTTATATTGGAAACGTCCACACAACATCAAGCTGTAACCTCATTAGACGTATTTTATTGTTTATGGATCGCGTTGGAAAGTAACCAAATCCAACGTCTGTTCAAAGTTGGACATTGACATTGGGTTCTGATGTCAACCTGATTTTCATTTCCAAACACAACGCAACATCCCGCAATGTTGGGGTACAACATCCATCTGATGTCATCTTGACATTCTGGACCTGCTGGGTACTAATCTGATAATATTTGGCCAAAAAAAGCAAGAAACATCTATCATTTTGATTCACACAGAACAATGTATTTTTGGCTGCTGCATAAGACTTTGATTTTGTGATCCAGAGTCACATTTTTGCCGGCTAAAATCATTTGCAAGCATGACATATATTGTATTCCAGATTTATGCATTCACTAAATTGGGACTCAAACCCATGACCTTACTATTGCATGTTCAATACAAACTGTTTGAGCAATAAGTGAATACACAAAGTGTGCTTTGATGCCCAATGAATCTCTATACATTATTATCATAATCTATAAGGAGCTTGTTTGTTGATGTGATAATCTCAGTTGTTTATTGTGACTCACAGATATGGATTTAACATAAACATCAGCGGGGTCGCACACAGGCAGGGGGCAGACAGCATTTATTCCAGCCATACGTGACGTCCCATATTCACACAGTCCAGCAGTAAGCCACCTCACGCTGAGCATACATACCCCCGAGTCCTGTTAACCCACCCCTGGGTAACCACGGATCAGTCGGGACACACACACACACACATGCACACGCACACACGTGCGCGCTCCACAGAGAAGCCTCCATGCATTATTGAAATACGGCAGGAGAACACTAGCATTTCCACTGACTCTGATTAATTTAATGCTCTCCCTAAGTCCAAGATTAGGCTCTGGCATAGGTCGTAATTAAATATTGAAAATACGAAAGTGCAGGAATATTCAATTCTTTTTAAAAGAAAAATCAGGGTTTTAATTTACCTCATGTGGTGGCAGCCTCGGTCACCTGCCGAGAGAGAATCCACACCGCATGGCCAGATGCATGAAGCCTGGCTTGGCAAGGCCGTGCCATTAAATTGAGCCCTCTTTCCAATTTATGGAACGGGAGTCAAATATTTATCCAGTTGATGAGGCAAACGCTGCGTGCCGCACTGACAATAATTAAAATCCGGCCCAGACAAAGGTGAACACCTGATCATTTTTTAATAGTTTGTGTTGGTGTGGTGCTGTCTGTTTCAGTATAGCTGCCTGCTATGGATTGTATTTACGGTGCGGTAAACACAGACATTTGATATATTTACCCACAGGAAACTTACAAAATATCTTAAAGGAAAATAATCTTTAAGGGTAGTTCACCCAAAACTAGAAATTATGTCATCATTTACTGTCCTTTGACTTATCACAAACCTGCTTGAGTTTCTTTTTGCCTAAAATGTTAGGAACGTGCAACCTGTATTTGTTTTTCTCACTGTGGAAGACAATGGTTACAGATTTCTAACATTCTTCAAAATATCTTCTTTCGTGTTCAACAGAAATAGGATTCTCATAAAGTTTTCATTAAAAAAAAAAAATAAAAAAATCAATGTTGAGCTGCTTTGACAAATTCACAATTCACATTCAATTGGGACTGAAACCCATGACCTTACTATGTATTGCATGTTCAATACAAACAGTTTGAGCAATGGAAAATCTCAAGTAAATGCTGCGTCGCACACTGACAATAATTAAAATCCAGCCCTAACAAAGATGAATGGCTTAGTCCCTTTATTATTCAGGGGTTGCTACTGCGGAATGAACCGCCAACTTATCCAGCATATGTTTTATGCAGCGGATGCCCTTCCAGCCGCAACCAAACACTGGGAAACACCCAATACACTTTTTCACACGCATACACCATGGCCAATTTAGCTTGTTCAATTCACCTATAGCACCTGTCTTTGGACTGTGGGGGAAACCAAAGCATCCGGAGGAAACCCACGCAAACACGAAGAGAACATGCAAACTCCACACAGAAATGCCAACTGACCCAACCGGGGCTCGAACCAGCGACTTTCCTGCTGTGAGGAGATCATGCTACCCCCTGCACCACCATGACGCCCCCACCTGATCATTTTGATTTTTTAGTTTTTTTTATAGTTTTTGCAGACACAGAAAAACAAAGTACAAACAGACCAACCCATCATGTAACAATAATCTGTGCAAATCTGTGCAAATCTGTTTAAAAGAAAGCATGAAACTAGGGAAAATGGGGATATACAAGACATATATTACCTACAAAAAGACACTGCAATAGATGCAAAGAGATAAAAAAAACAAAAAAACATTCATTCATTCATTGTCCTTCAACTTAGTCTCCGATTTTATCAGAGGTCACCACAGCACGTTGAACCGCCAATTATTCTAGCATATCCAGCAAAGGATGGTAGCCTGTTGCAGCAGCTCTGGATGTTTTTAACTTTGTGTATTTGTTCATTCATTTTCATTTCGGCTTACTCCCTTTATTAATCTGGGGTCACCACAGAGGAATGAACCGCTAACTATTCCAGCATATCCAGCATAGGATGACGCCATACTTGTGGCAGCCTGTTGCAGCAGCTCTGGATGTTTTTAACTTTGTGTATTTGCTTATTCATTTTCATTTCGGCTTACTCCCTTTATTAATCTGGGGTCACCACAGAGGAATGAACCGCTAACTATTCCAGCATATCCAGCATAGGATGACGCCATACTTGTGGCAGCCTGTAGCAGCAGCTCTGGATGTTTTTAACTCTTTGTATTTGCTTATTCATTTTCATTTCGGCTTACTCCCTTTATTAATCTGGGGTCGCCACAGAGGAATGAACCGCCAACTAGTCCAGCATATCCAGCATAGAATGGTGCCGTGCAGCTCTGGATGTTTTTAACTTTGTGTATTTATTGTACTTTTTATTAAACTTATATTTTTTCAATGCTTAAGGACTTTGTACATGCACACTCTTCAGTTTGAGAGCACCAGGAAGCACTGGATCGTTATTTTTATACTGGCAAACTAGATGAATTCTGCCGAATTGTAATAGCATTAATATTGTAGATATGGACGAGTGTCTACTTGTTGTTTGAAACTAAGGTGTGCAGTATGAATGTAATTGTATTCATATTATTGCCTTTTCATAGATGTAATTTATTTTACTTGATTTATTTTATAGTATGGAGAGCTCTGCTGTGACATGCAAATTTTCCATTGGGATTAATAAAGTCTAAACAAACAATATGTTTTATGCAGCGGA